>NC_090389.1:47489384-47494384 GCF_036365525.1 Heterodontus francisci | reverse complement strand
ACAGACAAAGAGAGTGAGTGACAGACAAAGAGAGAGAGTGACAGACAAAGAGAGAGTGACATACAGACAAAGAGAGAGAGTGACAGATGGGCAAAGAGGGAGACTGACAGACAGGCATAGAGAGAGAGTGACAGACAGACAAAGAGAGAGAGTTACAGACAGACAAAGAGAGAGAGTGACAGAAAGACAAAGAGGGGGAGTGACAGACAGACAAAGAGAGAGACAGGCAGACGAACAGAGAGGGACAGACAAAGAGAGAGAGGGAGAGAGTGACAGACAGACAGGCAAAGAGCGAGAGGGACAGACAGACAGAGAGAGAGAGGAACAGACAGAGAGAGAGGGACAGACTGACAGAGAGAGAGGGGCAGAGAGAGAGAGGCAGAGACAGAGAGAGACAGACAGACAAAGAGAGGGACAGAGAGAGAGAGAGAAAGTGATAGACAGATAAAGAAAGAGTGTGACAGAGAGAGACAGACAAAGAGAGGGACAGACAGACAGAGAGCAAGTGACAGACAGACAGACAAAGAGAGCGAGTGACATACAGACAAAGAAAGCGAGTGACAGACAGACAGACAAAGAAAGAGTGACAGACAGACAAAGAGAGAGTGACAGACAGACAGGCAAAGAGAGAGAGTGACTGACAGACAGAGAGAATGTGACAGAGATAGAGAAAGAGGCATAGACAGACAGACAAAGAGAGAAAGAAAGTGACAGACAAAGAGAAAGTGACAGACAAAGAGAAAGAAAGTGACCAAGAGAGAGAGTGACAGACAGACAGAGACAGTGACAGACAGACAGAGAGAGACAGACAGACAAAGAGAGAGAGAGACAGACAAAGAGAGAGAGTGCTGGCAAAGAGAGAGAAGGACAGACAAAGAGAGAGAGGGACAGACAGACAAAGAGAGAGGGGGACAGACAGACAAAGAGAGAGGGGTCAGACAGACAGACAGAGAGAGAGAGGAACAGACAGAGAGAGAGAGGGACAGACAGAGAGAGAGAGAGAGAGAGAGAGAGAGACAGGCAGACAAAGAGAGGGACAGAGAGAGACAGAGAGAGAGCGAGTGACAGACAGACAGACAGACGGGAGCGAGTGACAGACAGACAAAGAAAGCGAGTGACAGACAGACAGACAAAGAGAGAGTGACAGACAGACAAAGAGAGAGAGTGACTGACAGACAGAGAGAAAGTGACAGAGAGAGAGAAAAAGGCAGAGACAGACTGACAAAGAGAGAAAGAAAATGACAGACATAGAGAAAGAAAGTGACAAAGAGAGAAAGTGACAGACAGACAGAGAGAGTGACATACAGAGAAAGAGACAGAGTGAAAGAAATTGACAGACAAAGAGAGAGAGAGACAGACAAAGAGAGAGTGACAGACAAAGAGAGAGAGGGACTGACAGACAGGCAAAGAGAGAGAGTGATAGACAGACAAAGAGAGAAAGAAATTGACAGACAAAGAGAGAGTGACAGACAAAGAGAGAGAGGGACTGACAGACAGGCAAAGAGAGAGAGGGACAGACAGACAGACAAAGAGAGTGAGGAACAGACAGACAAAGAGAGTGACAGACAGACAAAGGGAGAGAGGGACAGACAAAGAGAGAGGGGGACAGACAAAGAGAGAGAGAGGGACAGACAAAGAGAGAGAGGGACAGACAGACAAAGAGAGAGGGGGACAGACAGACAAAGAGAGAGGGGGATAGACAGACAGAGAGAGGGACAGACAAAGAGAGAGGGGGATAGACAGACAGAGAGAGGGACAGACAAAGAGAGAGAATGACTGACAGATGGAAAGAAAGTGACAGAGAGAGAGAGAAAGAGGCAGAGAAAGACTGACAAAGAGATAAAGAAAGTGACAGACAAAGAGAAAGAAAGTGACAGACAAAGAGAGGGGGTGACAGACAGACAGAGAGAGTGACAGACAGACAGAGAGAGGGACAGACAAAGAGAGCGAGGGACTGACAGACAGACAAAGAGAGCGAGGGACAGACAGACAAAGAGAGAGAGTGACAGACAGACAAAGAGAGAGAGTGACTGACAGACGGAGATAAAGTGACAGAGAGAGAGAGAAGGAGGCAGAGAAAGACTGACAAAGAGAGAAATAAAGTGACAGACAACGAGAGAAAGAAAGTGACAGACAAAGAGAAAGAAAGTGACAGACAAAGAGAGGGAGTGACAGACAGACAGAGAGTGACAGACAGAGAGAGTGACAGACAGACAAAGAGAGAGAGTGACAGACAGACAAAGAGAGAGTGACAGACAGACAGACAAAGAGTAAGTGACAGACAAAGAGAGAAAGAAAGTGACAGATAAAGAGAGAGAGTGAGAGACAGACAAAGAGAGAGAGTGACGGACAGACAAAGAGAGAGAGGGACAGACAAAGAGAGAGGGACAGACAGACAGAGAAAGAGAGAGCGGGACAGACAGACAAAGAGAGGGGGACAGAGAGAGAGGGACAGACAGACCAAGAGAGAGAGTGACAGACAGACAGACAAAGAGAGAGTGTGACAGACAGACAAAGAGAATGACAGTCAGACAAAGAGAGAGTGACAGACAGTCAGACAAAGAGAGTGAGTGCGAGACAGAGAGTGAGAGAGAGAGAGAGAGAGAGAGAGAGGGAGAGACAGAGACAGACAAAGAGAGAGAGAGGGACAGGCAGACAAAGAGAGAGAGAGAGAGATAAAGAGAGAGAGTGACAGACAGAGAGAGAGGGGGACAGACAAAGAGAGAGGGGAACAGACAAAGAGAGAGGGGGACAGACAAAGAGAGAGGGGGACAGACAGACAAAGAGAGAGGGGGACTGACAGACAAAGAGAGAGGGGGACTGACAGACAGAGAGTAACAGACAAAGGGAGAGAGGGACAGACAAAGAGAGGGGGTACAGACAGACAAAGAGAGAGGGGACAGACAGACAGAGAGAGAGTAACAGACAAAGAGAGAGGGACAGGCAAAGAGAGCGAGGGACAGACAGACAGACAAAGAGAGCGAGGGACAAACAGACAAAGAGAGAGTGTGACAGACAGACTGGCAAAGAGAGAGAGTGACAGACAGACAAAGAGAGAGCGGGACAGACAGACAAAGAGAGGGGGACAGAGAGAGAGGGACAGACAGAGCAAGAGAGAGAGTGACAGACAGACAGACAAAGAGAGAGTGTGACAGACAGACAAAGAGAGTGACAGTCAGACAAAGAGAGAATGACAGACAGTCAGCCAAAGAGAGTGAGTGCGAGACAGAGAGAGAGAGAGAGAGGGAGGGAGAGACAGAGACAGACAAAGAGAGAGAGAGGGACCAGCAGACAAAGAGAGAGAGAGATAAAGAGAGAGAGGGACAGACAAAGAGAGGGAGGGAGTGACAGACAGAGAGAGAGAGTGACAGACAAAGAGAGAGGGGGGCAGACAAAGAGAGAGGGGAACAGACAAAGAGAGAGGGGGACAGACAGACAAAGAGAGAGGGGGACTGACAGACAGAGAGTAACAGACAAAGAGAGAGAGGGACAAAGAGAGCGAGGGACAGACAGACAGACAAAGAGAGCGAATGACAGACAGACAGACAAAGGGAGAGAGGGACAGACAAAGAGAGGGGGGCAGACAGACAAAGAGAGAGGGGACAGACAGACAGGGAGAGAGTAACAGACAAAGAGAGAGGGACAGGCAAAGAGAGCGAGGGACAGACAGGCAGACAAAGAGAGCGAGGGACAGACAAACAGAGGGAGAGAGTGACAGACAGACAAAGGGAGGGAGTGACAGACAGACAAAGAGAGAGTGACAGACAGACTGGCAAAGAGAGAGAGTGACAGACAGACAAAGAGAGAGAGTGACAGACAGACAAAGAGAGAAAGAAAGTGACAGACAAAGAGAGAAATAAAGTGACAAAGAGAGAGCGAGTGACAGACAGACAAAGAGAGCGAGTGAGAGACAGAGAGAGCGAGCAAGTGAGAGACAGTCAAAGAGAGCGAGTGAGAGACGGACAAAGAGAGCGACTGAGAGACAGACAAAGAGAACGAGTGAGAGACAGAGAGAGAGAGCGAGTGAGAGCCAGAGAGAGAGAGCAAGTGAGAGACAGAGACAGAGAGTGAGGGAGAGACAGACTAAGAGAGCGAGGGAGAGACAGACAAAGAGAGCGAGGTACAGACAAAGAGAGAGTGACAGACAGACAAAGAGAGAGAGTGACAGAGAGAGAGAGAGAGAGAGAGAGTGACAGAGAGAGAGAGAGTGACAGACAGACAAAGAGAGAGAGTAACAGACAGACATAGAAAGTGACAGACAAAGAGAGAGAGTGAAAGACAGAGAGAGAGAGAGTGACAGACAGAGAGAGAGAGAGAGTGACAGAGAGAGAGAGAGAGAGAGTGACAGAGAGACAAAGAGAGAGAGTGACAGAGAGAGAGAAAGAGGCATAGACAGACAGACAAAGAGAGAAAGAAAGTGACAAAGATAGAAAGAAAGTGACAGACAAAGAGAGAGAGTGACAGACAGAGAGAGAGAGTGACAGACAGAGAGACAGAGAGAGTGACAGAGTGACAGAGTGACATACAGACAAAAAGAGAGAGTGACGACAGGCAGACAAAGAGAGACAATGAGACAAACAGACAAAGAGAGAGAGTGAGACAGACAGACAAAGAGAGAGAGTGACCGAGTAACAAACAGAGAGTGAGAGACAGACAGAGACAGAAAGACAGAGAAAGACAGAGAGACAAGCAGACAAAGAGAGAGAGTGACCGACAGACAAAGAGAGAGAGAGAGGGGCAAAGAGAGAGAGAGGGACAAAAAGAGAGAGTGACAGACAGACAGACAGAGAGAGAGAGTGACAGACAATCGAAGAGGCAGAGACAGACAGACAAAGAGAGAAAGAAAGTGACAAAGAGAGAAAGAGAGTGACAGACAAAGAGAGCAAGTGACAGACAAAGAGAGCGAGTGACCGACAAAGAGAGAGACAGGCAGATAAAGAGAGAGAGTGACAGGCAGACGAGAGAGAGTGACAGAGAGAAAGAAAGAGGCAGAGACAGAC
>NC_090389.1:45664355-45950480 GCF_036365525.1 Heterodontus francisci | reverse complement strand
AGGTTGGGTAGTTCTGTGAAAACAGAGGGATCGATTGATGCCAGTCTGTTGTAGCTCAGATTTCTATAAGAGAAGCACATGCAAATCAGATTTTGTTCAGCAGAATTCTGACAATACTGCCAATTTTATTTCAATGGCATTGTAAACTACTCATTCAAGCAAACTGGAAATTCTCCTGTAACGAAAACAGAAAATGCTAGAAATACTCAGCGGGCCAGACAGATCTGAAACATTAACTGATTTTCTCTCCATAGATGCAGCCTCAAAGCCCATCAATTGGTGATGATTACAGAAATGCATCCAGTTAATCAGTGGAAAAGTTGATTAATGATCTTCAACAATACAGAGTGGCTGAAATCCAGCATTCTATTTCAACACCAAAGTATGGAGTCAACCAACGATGACTACTCTACTTATCCTGCCTCTTTTCTTTCTCCTTTCAATCTCAGTTGTGTCCTACACTATAGGTCTTGACCATTAAAATAGAACACCAAATGGGCCTGCTGCTTTTAGTATAAAAGACCCAAGGTAACAAAAACAATGAGATTAACTATCTTGCACAAATCTGTAGCTAAATGCAGTAATGAAACTTCCAAGAGCCCCATCATCTGATTCTCCTACTGAACACCACTTTGATTTTAAACAAAATTTTAAATTGCTAAGAAACTTACAGTACAAGAGGTGGCCATGCAGCCCATCATACCTGTTCTGGCTCTTTGAAAGAGCCATCATCCTTGGTCCATAACTCTCAAGTTCATCACCCTCAACTACCTGTCCAATCCATTCTAAAAATTATTAATGGAATCAACTTTCCACCATCTTTTCTAGTAGAATGCAGATCCCAACAGCTCAGTGAAAAAAAAAAATTCATCTCCCTTCTAGATCTTTTGCTAAAGATTTTAAAGTCGATGACCTCTGGTTACTAACCTACTCGCCAGAGGGAATCGGTTTTTTCCTGTCTAATCTATCTTGAAAACATCTATTAAGTTACCTCATAGAAACATAGAAAATAGGAGGAGGAGTAGGTCATTTGGCCCTTCGAGCCATTCATTATGATCATGGCTGATCATCCAACTCAGGAGCCTGTTCCAGCTTTCACCCCATACCCTTTGATCCTTTTAGACCCAGGAGCTATATCTAACTCCTTTTTGAAAACATACAATGTTTTGTCCTCAACTGCTTTCTGTGGTAGCGAAAGCCACAGGCTCACTGCTCTCTGGGTGAAGAAATTTCTCCTCATCTCAGTCCTGAAAGGTTTACCCCATATCCTTAGACTATGGCCCCTGGTTCTGGACTCCCCCACCATCTGGAACATCCTTCCTGCATCTACCCTGTCATGTCCTGTTAGAATTTTATAGGTTTCTATGAGATCCCCCTCACTCTTTTGAACTCCAGCGAATATAATCCTAACCGACTCAATCTCTCCTCATACATTAGTCCCGCCATCCCAGGAATCAGTCTGGTAAACCTTCGCTGCACTCCCTCTATAGTAAGAACATCCTTCCTCAGATAAGGAGACCAAAACTGCACACAATATTCCAGGTGTGGCCTCACCAAGGCCCTGTATAATTGTAGGAAGACATTCCTGCTCCTGTACTCGAACCCTCTCGCTATGAAGGCAAACATACCATTTGCCTTTTTTACCGCCTGTTGTGCCTGCAAGCTTACCTTCAGCGACTGGTGTACAAGAACACCCAGGTCTTGCTGCATATTCCCCTCTCTGTTTATAGCCGTTCAGATAATAATCTGCCTTCCTGTTTTTGCTACCAAAGTGGATAACCTCACATGTATCCACATTATACTGTATCTGCCATCCATTAGCCCACTCACTCAACTTGTCCAAATCACCCTGAAGCCTCTCTGCATCCTCCTCACAACTCACCCTCCCACCCAGTTTTGTGTCATCTGCACATTTGGAGATATTACATTTAGTTCCCTCATCTAAATCATTAATGTATATTGTGAACAGCTGGGGTCCTAGCACAGATCCCTGCGGTATCCCACTAGTCACTGCCTGCCATTCGGAAAAAGACCCATTTATCCCTACTCTGTTTCCTGTCCGCCGACCAATTTTCTATCCATCGCAATACACTACCCCAAATCCCATCCGCTTTAATTTTACACTTCAGCCACGCATTCATCAGATATATCCTGCTATTTCTACTCTGACTAGCACGTGGCACTGGTAGTAATCCTAAAATCACTCCCTTTGAGGTCCTACTTTTCAACTTACTTCCTAGCTCCCTTTATTTTACTTTTAGGACCGCATCCTTTTTTTTTAAACCTATGTCATTTGTACCAATGTGTACCACGACCACTGGCTGTTCACCCTCTGCCTTCAGAATGTCCTGTAACCGCTCAGAGACATCCTTGACCCTAGCACCAGGGAGGCAACATACCATCCTGGAGTCTCTTTTGCAGCCACAGAAACGCCCATCTATTCCCCTTACAATTGAATCCCCTATAACTATTGCATTCCCACACTTTTTACTCCTCCCCTGTGCAGCAGAGCCAACCGTGGTGCAACGAATTGGGCTGTTGCTGCTTTCCCTGAGAGGCCATTCCCCCCAACGGTATCCAAAGCAGTATACCTGTTTTGCAGGAGAATAGCCACAGAAGATTTCTGAACTGCCTGCCTAGTCCTCTTGCTCTGCCTGGTGGTCACCCATTCCCCTCCTGCCGGTGGGGTCTGAGCCTGCAGTGTGACCACCTCTCTATACGTGCTATCCATGATACTCTCCGCCTCGTGGAAGCTCCACAGCGTCCCCAGATGCCGCTCCAGCTCCGAAACCCGGGCTTCCAGGAGCTGCAGCTGGACACACTTCCTACACACATGCTAGTCCCGGGCACTGGAAATGTCCCTGGCTTCTGACATGGAGCATGAGGAGCACACCACCGCTTTGAGCTCTCCTGCCATGACTTAACCCTTGAAATTAAATTAAACCTTCTGGAAGATCTTAATGTCCAATAATATCAGTTACTCTAAGGTCCTTCTTCCCTGGTCCTCATTACCACAGAACTCCCTAAAAAAAAACTACTTACTATTTTGGAAATAAACTTTAAACTTTTCTTACCTGAGATACTTACCCAGCTATTTAGAGCTATTCCCTAACAGCAGTGACTCACCAACCAATCACCTTGCAGCTCTCCTGTGACGTCACTGTTAGCTTTTTTTTTCAAAACTCCGGCGCGCTGGAAGTGGTCCAACTGCTGTCCGTTCCGCTCCCAGAAGGTAACCTCTTGGGCTTCTCTGTTCCAAGGAGAAGTGATAACATTTTTTTAACCACCTCATCAACTTGTCCTGCCATCTTTAGGGATTTGTGTATGTACACTTAAAGGACTCTCCACTCATCTACACTTTTCAAAATCATTCCATTTATAATGTACTGTATTTCCATATTAGTCCTCCTGCAGTGATTCACTGCACACTTCTTTGCACTGAACTCCATCTGCCATGCTTCTGCCCATTTCACCATCTTGTTTCTATGCCACCCTGAAGTCCATAATTAAGCACTACTATGTTGTCAAGTTTTGCATCATATGAACTTTACATCTGAGACTAGGTCATTTACAAAAATTATAACACTCATTATTGGGGACCACCCCTGCAAACTCTCAATCTGAAAAACATCCATCCACCACCCGCTGCTTCCTGAGTCAATTCAGTAGTCATAATGCCACCTTCGCCTCACTTCCATGGGCTTCCATCTTAATAAGCCTCCTGTGTGGTACGTTGTCAGATGCATTCCAAAAGTCCATATATACATAGCATCTACTGCTCTATCTTGAAAAGCCTTCTCTGTTATCTCAAAGAATTCAATTAAGTTAGTCAGACACAATTTGCTTTCAACAAATTGATGCTGGCTCTCCTTGATTAACCTACGCCTTTCTAGATGAAAAATTATTTGGTCTCTGACAATGGTTTCCCATAACTTTCCCACCACCAATGTTAGGTTGACTGACTTGTAGTTTCCTCGTCCATCCCTCTCCCTTTGTTGCACACAACGCGCACATTTCACTCTGCACATTGTCCAAAATTGAATTAACTGCCCAATATGAATAGGTTTAAAGCTATAATTTCAAAAGGTGCAATTGTCTACAGCTGATTTACACATTAATTGTGAAGGATTAGGTCCAATCACAACCCAGGGCAAAATGTCCTACCTGTAAACAGGGTCTGGGATTTAAAACAGGCCATCTTCAAACCTGTGTTGCAAATCTATAGGAGAACAAAATGCAATGCATGGATCGGGGAGTTTCATTATCCTGAAAAAGTATAAACCTTGCAAATCGGCATTTTGTACAGCACTTCCTGCTCTGAAATGAATGCAATTGTTAGAGGCCTGGACAATAATATTCAGAATCAGTGACTAGATTTCAATCTTGTATTGCCTGTTTCACTCCACTATCTGATTAAAGGATTAACTGTTCCCTTTTTTAAAAGAATTTCTTTCTAATCACCTCAAGGACAGCAATGTCTCACAGTGCAGGTACAGGTGCAGTGATAAAGTTCTTACTCTATCTGAACAAGGGGAACAAGAAAAGATAAGGCAGGAGAGCTTTCTAACCACATCAAAGGGACCAACAATGAAAAGATTAACTTTTGCTCAAGATAGCCTTGACATTAAGCCAAACTACATGAGCAAACCACCAATACTGCTGCCACAGATCTGCAAAGCAGAAAACAGTTATACTAATCCCTCCAATTTTCAGTGACTGGGAATCTAAATAATATCCTGAGTTACTGAAGGTACACTGTGGAAGACGACCAATTAGCAATATATATCAATTTTCTAGACTCAATTTTTTTTGTAACAATGTTTATGTTTGGGATACTTTTATGGGGTGGGGGGCAGAGAAAAAGAGTGGGTAGTTGAAGGAGAGAAGGTTAGTCAAAAGAGTTATCATCCCTTTACACCAAAAGGTCTGAGACTTCTTTCTGAACACTACACTACAATGAATGGTATGAGCAATGTGCACAAATACTGGAGCACTGTGCAATCCATAACCCTGAGAGTTTGGAGTTGGGAAGATTATTAAATATCAGTCATGTAATTTATGCAGTGTTATTTTTAAATTCTTAAAGTGTATTGCAAAATCCAACAGGGAAAATTATTTCTGTAAATGCCCTACTTTTCTTTTGTTTGAAAATATGCACAACATAAATGCGCACTTATAATAAAAATTAGCCCCAACAAACATATACTCTTCGCAATACACACGATACATTATAATGTATCTCTGTCGGAGCTTTTCTCACTTACTACTAATGTAGCCTCAGGGAGTATGAATATGAAGTGTAATAAAGTTTGCTTCAATTCCACAATTTTATCTATTTCAGAAATGCACACATTAACAGCTTTCACCACATACAATCTA
Organism: Heterodontus francisci; assembly: GCF_036365525.1. NCBI lineage: Eukaryota > Metazoa > Chordata > Chondrichthyes > Heterodontiformes > Heterodontidae > Heterodontus > Heterodontus francisci. Next base: position 45,945,101 of record NC_090389.1, on the reverse strand, counting down.
CAGTTTTTATTGGCCATATTTTCAGAAGTATGAACCAGAGAACAGCAATAACTTGCCTGCAATAAAACACCTTTACAGATTAAAAGTAAACACACAGAAGCCTGACCAAAGAACTCTCCTATAGTGTCAAGAGAACTGGCAATGAAAGTGAAAGAATGAGGCAGAGAGCACTCCATTAGCAGTACTGTGATACGTTTTGGACACCCATCTCAGGAAAGATATAATGGCCCTGGAGTGGGTACAGTACAGATCCACCAAAATGATGGGTTAAATTACAGGCACAGGCTGCTTAAGCTTGGCATGTATTCCCTTGAGCTTAGAAAGTTGAGGGGTGATCTAATCAAGATGTTTAAAATGATAAAAGGGTCTTTTTGCTTCTCCCAGGAGTTAGCATTTTGATCGAGTGTAGAGAAATTGTTTCCACTGGCAGGAGGGTCCATACTCAAAGGACACAGATTTAAGATAATGAGCAAAAGAGCTAGAGATGAGAATTCTTTCTATGCAGCGAGTTATAATGATCTGAAATGCATTGCCTTAGAGGGTGTTGGAAACAGGATCCTAGGAAATAGGAGTAGTAGTAGGCCACGTGGCCCATTGAACCTGCTCCGCCATTCAAACAGATCATGGTTGATCATCTACCTCTACGTTCCCCACAATCCCCATATCCCTTCATTCATTAGTATTCAGAAATCTATCAATTTCTGTCTTGAACATGCTCAATGACTGAGCTTCCACAGCCCTCTGGGGTAGAGAATTGCACAGATTCACCACCCTCACAGTCATAGAGAGATACAGCACTGAAACAGGCCCTTCGGCCCACCGAGTCTAGACTAGCTTTTAATCTTTTAAATTCCAGATTTTTATTAATTCAATTCAAATTTCACCATCTGCCTTGGAGGGATTCGAACCCATGACCCCAGAGCGTTAGACTGGGCTCTAGATTACTAACCCAGTAACATTACCACTACGCCATCACCTTCCCACCCTCTGAGTAAAGAAATTCCTCTTCAACTTAGTATTAAATAGATTCAATATTAATTTCCAAAATGGAATTGGATATACACTTGAACGGGAAAAGAATGCAGGGCTATGGGGAAAGAGCAGGGGAGTGGTACTCACAGCTAGCTCTTTCATAAAGCTGGCACAGGCACGATGGGCTAAATGTCCCCTTCCATGCTGCATGTTTACAAGACTGAAATCAACATATTTTTGTTAGGGAAGAAAATCAAGCAATATGGAGAAAAATAACAGGTGAATGGAATTGAGGTGCAGATCAGCCATGATCCAACAGAACATGCAACAGACTCGAGGAGTTGACTGGCCTACTCCTGTTTCTATATTGCCATACTACAGATGTCAAAATTGAACCAGTGAGCATTTGTGCACTACTCTATAACTCTATCTTTGTGGTTGTTGGAAACCATTCACTGTAGCCCCAGGACATTGTTGCAGGAGTTTCTCAGGGCAGTGTCCTAGGTCCAAGCATCCTCAGCTGCTTCATCAATGACCTTTCCTTTCTACTTGGACTGGCACGTTGGTGCTTGATCATACAGAACTTAGTCCCTTTGAAAGCAAAGAATTATTTTTTTTTTTTTTAGAAAAGTGCAGAAATAAGATAATCAGATTTTAAGTTACAGTCCAAAAGGCACATAATGAGAGAGAAGCAGGTTTGTTGCTGACATACTGCATGTTGTAGATTAAGAAGGCAAGTGTAGTGTGATTATTGCCAGACCCTGCATATTCAACGCACATTGTTCAAGCTCGCCCATTTTGTGTCAGAAGTGGGGATGTTCGCTGATGACTGCACGGTGTACAGTTCCATTCGCAACTTCAGATAATATAGCAGTCTGTGCCCGTAGGCAGCAAAAATCTAGATAACATTCAGGCTTGGGCTGATAAGCAGTAAGTAACATTCAAGTAGAACTATAGAACCATCGACAAATTATGGCACAGAAGGAGGCCATTCAGCCCATCGCGTCTACGCCAGCCCAAAAAACTAGCCATCCAACTGAATCCCACTTTCCAGCACCTGGTCCATAGCCTTGCAGGTTATAGCACTTCAGGTGCATGCCCAGGTACCTTTTAAAAGAGTTGAGGTTTCTGCCTGGCAATGAATCCCAGATACCCACCACCCTCTGGATGAAAACGTTTTTCCTCATGTCCCCTCTAATCCTTCTACCAATCACCTTAAATCTGTGCCCCCTGGTAATTAACCCCTCCTTTAGGGGAAACAGGTCCTTCCTGTCTACTCTATCAAGGTCCCTCAATTTTGTGCGCACGTACTTGGAAGTCACCATCTCCAATAAGAGAATCGAACCATCTCCCCATAACATTCCACAGCATTACCATCACTGGATTACCCCATCAATATCTTGGGGGTCACCATTGACCAGAAGCTTAAATGGAGCAGCCATACAAATACTGTGGCTAGAAGAGCAGGTCAGAGCCTGGGCATTCTGTCATGAGTCACTGACTTCTCAACTCCTCAAAGCCTTTCCACAATGTAATGGAATACACTCCACTTGCCTGGATGAGTGCAGCTCCAACACTTGAAGAAGCTCAACATCATCTAGGACAAAGTAACCCACTTAATCACCAACCTAACGACCACCTTAATCTTTTACTCCCACCACCACACTATGTCCGCAGTGTGTACCACCGACAAAGATGCACTGCAGCAACTCGCCAAAGCATCTTTGACAGCATCTTTCAAACTCGCAACCACCACCTGCAAAGCTCCCCTCCAAGTCACACCATTCTGATTTGGAAATATAATTGCTGTTCCTTTATTGTCATTGGGTCAAAATCCTGGAACTTCCTACCAAAAAGTACAATGGGAATACTTTCACCACATGGACTACAACAATTTAAGACAAAAGCTTACCACCACATTCGCAAGAACAATTAGAGATGGGTGATAAATGTTGGTCTTGCCAGGGACACCCACATCCCATGACTAAATATCAAAAATAATTCCACTGTGGAGGGCATCACAGCCAAGTGTAATGCTGTCCTCAGTCGTTGTTTGCAAACACACAACTTGCAGAAAGGGGCAAGAATTAGTCATAAAGACCAGGGACTATTCCTAGTCTGGAGAGGCAAAGATTTAATAATTTCATCCCCACTACTACCACACCCAAGATCAGCTACCCTCACAAACCTAGCAGCTTCTTGATTTGTATGGCTCAATACTATGCAACACGGTGCATTTTCAAATTACACAGCAGAGAATCTACAGCAGAGAAACAGGTCATTCGGCCCAACTGGTCTATGCCAGCATTTATGCTCCCCACATACCTCTGCCTACCCTACATCTAACCCATCTAAATACCCTTCTATTCCTTTTCTTCCATTTATCCAAAAAATATAATTAAGCACCGCTTCTAAAAAAAAAAGTTCTTTTTTTTTATATAAAGCATAAGTCAGTCATGGAGTCTAAAAAAATTAGGAAGAATCACTATTTTGCCATTTGGGCTCACTAAATATGACTTTAAGAAGGGACGGAGTCCACTGGATGCAGCCAAGGTCTGGTGTTGTGCAATGTGTGATTTATTTCCCCACCATCTACAGGCACAAGGCGAGTAGTGTGATGGAACATCCACCACTCGCCTGGATGGAGGCAGTTTCAACACTCAAGCAGTTCAACACCATCTGGGACAGATTAAATCACTTGATTAGTACCCATCACCAGGTTTAACTGCACATCCACCACCACTGCTGCTGTAGTATACATGATCTACAGAATGTGTATCAACTTCTGCACTTGCTTCCCTTGTGATCTATCACCTCCAAGTGACACATCACTGTTCTTTGATATATAAATAAATTGCTGTTACTTCAATGGGTCAATATCTGAATTTCTTGCCCAACACCATCTAGGAGTACCATCACCAAGACTAGAGCAGTTGAAGGAGAAGGGCGGCACAGTGGCGCAGAGGTTAGCACCGCAGCCTCACAGCTCCAGGGACCCGGGTTCGATTCCGGGTACTGCCCGTGTAGAGTTTGCAAGTTCTCCCTGTGTCTGCGTGGGTTTTCTCCAGGTGCTCCAGTTTCCTCCCACAAGCCAAAAGACTTGCAGGTTGATAGGTAAATTGGCCATTATAAATTGCCACTAGTATAGGTAGGTGGTAGGGAAATATAGGGACAGGTGGGGATGTTTGGTAGGAATATGGGATTAGTGTAGGATTAGTATAAATGGGTGGTTGATGTTCGGCACAGACTCGGTGGGCCGAAGGGCCTGTTTCAGTGCTGTATCTCTAATCTAAAAGGAAAAAGGTCCACCAACATCTTCCCAGGGCAATTAGGGATGGGAGATAAATGTGACCTTGCCAGAGTTTAAACCAAGTCCAAAATTATGAGACTGAAATATTCTCAATAACAGAGTAACACGGAAATAGAGGAAATTCTTAATCCTTCTCTGACAATGCTAAACAGGTCAGCATAAAAAACCACATACAAATAGCAATTAAATCACAAGGACAACTCATACTATATTCAACGAAAGTAGCATATTCCCATTAGTCTGAAGTCATTTTTTGCTCAAAAATGATTAAACCAGCAATTTGCATTAAGCAAATTAAATAAAACAGCAAAGGAGGCATGTGTGCAGTTTCAATTCGAATTAACAGATAATTCAAATTTAGTAACTTCCATTAAGATAGACTATAGTGCATTGCAATACATTGCAGCCATTATTTATGAACTTTGGCACACTTCTCACCAATATATAAACTGGAAAGTTTTAAACTAACCCACAAGAAGCTATAATGTTCCTGCAGTTAGACAATCCTAGCTTTTACTTACCATGAAAACCAACAAAATCACCTTTCAAAAATGGTGCAAGACATGAGGTAGAAAAATCAAGTACTCATAAAAAAAAATTGTGATGCTGTTGAAAAATGTTATTTGCATAAGGCCAATCCTAGTTTCACAGGAAAAAATTATGGCTATAAATTAATTTGTACAGAAAGTCTATTCTAAGAACAGATGTTTATTTTGACTATCTTTAGATGAAATTATACATCATTCCTCAAAGACAGGTAGCCACACCTTACCCAAGTGTATACTAAGGTGTATGCTTGAACCAAGAATAAAGGAGTTACTGTACAAGGTTTAAGACATTCTATTTTTTTTTTTTTTAAGTACAATGTGCAGAATACACCTGCAGCCCTATTGCACAGAACTGTATGCTAATAATTTTAAATATTAACTAATTAACTCATATTCACACTACACTCCTGGACACAGGATAACTGGTCTGCAAGTAGGATAACAGTTATATCAGATAAACCAACTGTCCAATGAAATCCACCCACCATCCCATGCCGCAACCCCAGGAAGCAACTCAAAATGGATCTATTTTCCACTCGGTACTGGGATGATACAGTTGTCTTGTATCTCTCACACACACAAAAAAAATACAACAACATTGTTACAAATGCAAAACGATCACAAACAAAAAGACAGTTATTGACCTGGAGCCTAAAACGTATAAGCAAATTCTACTGTTAAGGTCCATAGAATTTACACCACAGCACAGAAGAGGCCATTCAGCTCATCGTGTCAGTGCTTGCTCTATGAAAGAGCTATCCAATTATTCCCACTCCCCCTGAATTTATCCAAATCCCTTTTGCAAGTCATTATTGAATGTTTCTGCTATCATTTTAGGCAGTGCATTCCAGATCATAAGAAATCACTGCGCAAAAAAATGTGTTTCATGTCCCCTCTGGTTCTTTTGCCAATTACCTTAAATCTGTGTCCTTTAGTTATCAACTCTTCTGTCACTGGAAACAATTTCCCCCCTATCTACCCCTTCAAGACCTTTCATGATGTTGAACCCCTCTATCATACCCCAACCCCCCACATCCCATGACCCCTATTTCCCCAGAACCTGGACTGTTTTGTTGCTCACTTGCCTGCAAGAGCTCCTGTACCTTCTTCGGATCTCATATTAAATGCATCTATGCTATTCACCTTAACCACATTCCACGTGGTTGCAAGTTCGACATTCACAGCACCCTCTGAGTACAGATGCTTCCCCTGAATTTATTATTGGATTTGTTAGTGACTATCTTATAATTATGGCCCCAAGTTTTGGACTGGTTCCTAAGTTGAAATATCTTCTCTACTTTAAACCTATAAAGCACATTCATAATTTTAAAGTTCTCCATCAGGTCAACACTCTGTTCAGTCTTTGCTGATAGTTGTACCCTATCAGTTCTGGTTTACATCCTTGCAATTCTTATTTTGCACGTTCGCTAGTGCTTCTATGTCCTTCATGTAAAATGAAGCCTGCAACTGTGCACAGTACTCCAAGTATGGTCTAACCAAATTCTATAAATTTAATGCAACTCTCCTCTGCTTTTGAATTTTATTCCTCTTGAAGTGAACCCCTGTGCTCAGTGTGGACTTATCTGGAGCTTATTATGGCTTTGTTCACCTGATTTCCCTGAAATTAAAATGGACCCAAGGTTGCCTTTACAGCAATTAATCGTCATGGCCTTAAAAATGACACAATTTTACCTCAGCTGAAGAATATCTGATAGATAATAAAGTGTAACATTCATGTCCTTATAAAATCTTTTTTTGCATTTCTTATAATAATTTCTGGAAGCAGATATAATGTTCTCCACATTTGTGTTTTTTTTACAAGAATGCTTTATCATTTTGGAATAAAAGTGAAATTGCAAAACTTCTTCAAAAGTAGATAATGAAAGGGAACACTGAATGCACCACTTTCACCAGCTTTTAAGGTTATAACTCAAATAAAAGCAAAATAATACATAACTCAAAGCCGAATTTATAAAAGGAGAAAAGACAAGTGTTTCTAGTGGATACTTACCACCAGAATCGAAAACCAAAGCAAGCAATTTTGTAATGTTGAGGGGGGGGGAAAAAGGAAAGAAATATCAAATCACAGGGGGAAATTAATGGATTCAAAGAATTGCAAACGGTTAGGATATAAAAGTGACGCAATGAAAAGATGTTAAAAACAAGAGAAAAGACAAATAATTAAGAGGACGTAAGGAAAGGGAGAAGCCCAGACAAACTCAAAAAACTGGAAAAATGGGGGGGAAAATGTCTTCCTTACAGCTGGTTTTGGTAAATCTTTTCAGTTTCATATTCAGCCCAGGATTTTGTATTGGATGCGGAGCTCCTGGGAACGGGCCAAAAAGGCGGGGGAAGGCCCGCCTCTGCCTTTTCGTGTCCACCCCCAAAACCCCCGGAGCGATCCTCCGGTCTTTTTAAGTCTAGGTTTCACAATCCGGGATCACCCCACCATCCCCCATAAGCCTGTCGGGAGGGCGCCTCGTTTTAGAAGGCCCCTCCCAGGAAGATCCCAGTGACAATGGGAAGAGGCTCTTAACTGGTCATTAATAGGCCACTTACGGGCCTCAATTGGCCTCTGGGCAGAAAGGCCGTTGTCGGCCTGTCCTGCCCCCGGTAAGATCGCTTGGCGACGAGCCCACCCTCTCCCGACCCCACCTCAGGTGGGCCATAAAATCCAGCCCTCAGTTTGCAGCCAGCTGTGTAAGCTTCACCTTCAAGAACCAGCAGACCTAACCCGAGTCTTGTGCAATGTACCATTACACTACTTGCTGCATTATTTGGGGGTGGGTGGGGGAAGGTAGAAACCAGCCAATTCAATTTAAATTGGAGTATCTTGTAGGATTTGAAAGGTGGGGTCAGGTAGAGAATAACAATTGACATCAACTGTAAAACAGTTTAATAAAAGCCACACGAAAATTCCACTGTCAATTTGATTTTTACCCACAACAATCAAATAATTTAAAATTAAATTTTAGGAATCGTCCTAAAAAAGTAATTTCCAGTGTGTGATCTCTTGGACAGTTTGCAGTTAATTTTTGCCAAACAATAAGCTAATAAAACTAATGGTTTCAAAATGCATTTTAGCATCACCAATTTTATGAACAGGATCTGATGCAGTAAAATCAAAACATGTACCTAATGAAAATCAGTCACATCCTGGCAAGTCAACTCACTGAAAAGATTAGAGAAGGATAAATGTAATGCCAACTTATATATATATGAAAAAGATATAAATGTAACCCTGAGAACTAGAGGTCAATATCTCTTGTAGATAAAACATTAGAGACATCCTGAATAAGCGAATAAATGAAACACTTAAAGAAATATGGAATAAATGTGTCAGCACAGATTTATGGGAGGAAAGTCATGCCCAAGTATTCTACTGGAATCCTTTGAAAAAGCTCACAGACCAGCAGACAAGAGGAACTCACTCAACTTTAAATACTTATATTGCCGCAAATCTTTTGAATTAATGCTACACAGGAGATTGCTCCAGAAGTACAAAGGAAAGAAAGGATTTGAAGTGGATCACAACGCGACTAAATCAGAGCTTCAACAGAATGAAAACAAATGACGTAGCAAGGTATCCGAGTTCCATGCTAGAGCCATTATTTCCAATAGACATAAAAGAAACAAAGCAAAGTTCACTGATGATAGCAACGTAGAGATGTCAGAAAATAAACAGTAGGCTGTAAATATTAGAATGAAATACTGAAAGATTAGATTAGAAAATTGAGCTGCAAAATTAAAAATGTGGACAACTGCAAAACGATGAGGATGGAGAAAGAGAATAACCAGTGGAATATAAACTAAACTGCACCGGCACACAAGATGCAACAATTGACAGATTTAAGTGGGTACTCATGGATAACTTGCTAAAACTGCCATAAAAGGTAAGCAGCAGTAAAGAAAGCAAAAAAGAATCTTACAGTGTACAGCAAGGAGGATAGAACACAAGTTCCAGAAAACAATAACGGGCTTATATAAAGCATGGGTCCAGCCGTACCTTTAGTATGGTGCGCAATAATACAATGGGCACAACCTGAAATTGGAGAAGGTACAGAAAGAGCAAGTCACTTGATACCTTTGATTATACCTTATAAAAGGAGGTTTTTAGAAATTGGTAGTGTTTTATAGTTTAATCAGCATCTAGTTCAGAGCATCCAAGATCAAATTTAATAGAACCTCTTAGCATATGCCTTTATTTATCAATCACTGCAATGGAATGACAACTGCTCAGCCAAATCTGATCACATTATGTGCAATACAGTTTTCCACCTTCGCCGACCCTCAATTTTTTTCATTATAAACTTTGCCCAAAGAACACTCAAAGTTACTTTTATATAAATGTAGTCTATCTACAGCATGCTAAACAGGACATGCAACAGGGGAGGTGGAAGCATAGTGTTAATGTCACTAGACTAGTAACCCAGAGCCCTAGGCTAATGCTCTGGCAAGAAGGGTTCGAATCCCACCAGGGCAGATAGTGGAATTTGAATTCAATTAATAAATCTGGAATTAAAAAGCTAGTCTAGTGGTGATCGTGAAACCATTGTCGATTGTTGTAAAAACCCATCTGGTTCACTAATGTCCTTTAGGGAAGAAAATCTGTTGTCCTTACCTGGTAACATGTGACTCCAGACCTACAGCAATGTTGTTGACTCTTAAATACCCTCTGAAATGGACTAGCAAGCCACTCAGTTGAGTCAAACTGCTACAAAGTCTAAAGGAAAGGAATGAAACCAGATGGACCATACTAACATCTGGGGGCTTGTGCCAAATTTGGGAGAGCTGTTAAGCTCTCAAACAGTCCGACAGTCAGTCATTCTCACTGAACCATACCTTGCAATGTCCCAGACACCATCATCACCATCCTTGGGTATGTCATGTCCCACCGACAGGACAGACCCACCAGAGGTGACAGCACAGTGGTATATAGTCAGGAGGGTCCTCAACACTGACTCCAGACCCCATGAAGTCTCACAGCATCAGGTCAAACATGGGTAAGGAAACTTCCTGCTGATTACCGCCTACCGTCCCTCCCCAACCCCCTTGGCTGATGAATCACTGCTTCTCCATGTTGGACGACAATTGGAAGAAGCACCAAGTAACAAGGGAATAAAATGTACTCTGGGTGGGGTACTTCAATGTCCATCACCAAGAGTGACTCGGTAGCACCACAAGGACTCTGCCAGCTTGGTCAGTAAAGGACGCAGCTGCTAGACTGGGTTTGCAACAGGCGGTGAGGGAAAAACCTACTTGACCTCACCCTCACCAATCTACCTGCCGCAAATGCATCTGTCCATGACAGTAATGATAGGAGTAACCACCGCACAGCCCTTGTGGAGACAAGGTCCCGTCTTCACATTGAGGGTACCACCATCGTGTTGTGTGGCACTATCACCATGCTAAATGGGATGGATTTCAAACAGATCTAGCAACTCAAAACTGGGCATCTATGAGGCGCTGTGGGCCATCAGCAGCAGCAGCATTCAACCACAATCTGTAACCGCATGACCCGGCATATCCCCCATTCTACCATTACCATCAAGCCAGGGGACCAACCCTGGTTCAATGAAGAGTGCAGGAGGGCATGCCAGGAGCAGCACCAGACATACCTCAAAATGAAGTGTCAACCTGGTGAAGCTATAACACAGGACTCTTTGCATGCCAAATGGTGGAAGCAGCGATAGACAGGGCTAAGCAATCCTACAACAACGGATCAGGTCTAAGCTTTGCAATCCTGCCAATCCAGTCATGAATGGTGGTGGACAATTAAACAACTGACAGGAGGAGGCGGCTCCACAAATATTCCCATCCTCAACAATGGGGGGAGCCCAGCACATCAGTACAAAAGACATCTATCTTCAACCAGAAGTGCCGAGTAGATGATCCATCTCTGCCTCCTCCTGAGGTCCCAGGCATCACAGATGCTTGTCTTCAGCCAATCCGATTCAGTCCACGTGATACAAGAAACAACTGAAGGCACTGGATACTGCAAAGACTATGGGCCCTGACAACATGCCGGCAATAATACTGAAGACTTGTGCTCCAAAACTAGCCGTGCCCCGAGCCAAGCTGTCCCAGTTCAGCTACAACACTGGCATCTACCCAGCAATGCAGAAAATTGCCCAGGTATGTCCTATGCACAAAAAGCAGGGCAAATCCAATTTGGTCAATTACCGCCCTAACAGTCTATTCACGATCAGCAAAGTGATAGCACTGTCGACGACCCCTTCTATCAAGCAGTACTTGCTCAGCAATAACCTGCTCATTAATGCTCAGTTTGGGTTCCACCAGGGTCACTCAGATCCTGACCTCAATACAGCCTTGGTCCAAACATGGACAAAAGAGCTGAACTCCAGAGGTGTGGCGAGAGTGATTGCCCTGTACATCAAGACAGCAGTTGACCTAGTTGTGTATGGCATTAAGGATGCCTAGCAAAACTGGAATCAATGGGAATCAGGAGGAAATCTCTCCGCTGGTTGGAGTCACACCTAGCACAAATGAAGATGGTTGTGGCTGTTAGAGGTTAATCAACGCAGCTCCAGGACATTGCTGCAGGAGTTCTTCAGTGTAGTGTCCTAGGCCCAACCATCTTCAGCTGCTTCATCAATGACCTTCCCTCCATCACAAGGTCAGAAGTGAAGATGTTCGCTGATGAATGCACAATATTCAGCACCTTTCGCGACTCCTCAGATACTGAAGCAGCCCAGATGCAGCAAGACCTCGACAACATCCAGGCTTGGGCTGATAAGTGGCAAGTAACATTCGTGCCTCACAAGTGCCAGGCAATGACCATCACAAACAAAAAATAATCTAACCATCTCCCCTTGACGTTCAATGGCATCACCATCGCTGAATCCCACATCAACAACATCCTGGGGGTCACCCTTGACCAGAAACTGAACTGGACCAGTCACATAAATGTTGTGGCTACAAGAGCAGGTCAGAGGCTGGGAATTCTACAGCGCGTAACTCACCTCCCGATTCCCCAGTGCCTGTCCACCATCTACAAGGCACAAGTCAGGAGTGTAACAGAATACTCTGCACTTGCCTGGATGGGTAGAGCAACACAAGAAGCTCAACACCATCCAGGACAATGCAGCCCGCTTGATTGGCACCCCATCCACCACCTTCAACATTCACTCCTTCCACCTCTGAAGCACAGTGGCAGCAGCAGCATACCATCTACAAGATGCACTGCAGCAACTCAACAAAGCTCCTTCGATAGCACCTTCCAAACCCGCGATCGCTACCACTGAGAAGGACAAGGGCAGCAGATGCATGGGAAAACCACCATCTGCAAGTTCCCCTCAAAGCTGCACACCATCGTGACTTGGAACTAGATCACTGGTCCTTCACTGTCGCTGGGTGAAAACCTGGAACTTCCTTCCTAACAGCACTGTTGGTATACCTACATCACAAGGACTGCAGCGGTTAAAGAAGGCAGCTCACCACCACTCTCAAGAGCAATTAGGGATGAGCAATAAATGCTGGCGTAGCCAGTGACACCCACTGAATGAATTAAAAAAAAAACACAACGATAATCATCCTTCAATATTTTGAACACTGGATTACAATATTTCACTTTGTATTTTGCATAAACATCTATGGATTAAAGTTCAAAAAGTGAGAATGTCTTCGAATCCTTCCAAATAGTATGACACTCCTATTCTACTGGACATCTGGTATCATATTCAATGTCATACTTAATGCAAAATTAATACATACCTCAAAACACCTCCCTCTTCCGCCATGCTATACTTTTCCTTTTGTCAGTAGTCCCCAAACAACTGATCACTGTGTATGGAATGGTTTTATAGAAAAGATTCTTATATAGCCTCTTTTAAGGTTTCAGCTTGGCTCAATTAGTAACAATCCTGCCTCAACAGAACATGGTATTCTAATGTATTAGAATAACCCTGTTCAGTGATAATGTATGTTAAATTCGCATACCTTTTGGTAGTAATTTTAAATTCTAGACGCATGGAAGAACCAAAACCTCCGTGATAACAGAACATATGGAACTGCATTTAGAAAAGTACACACTGAAGATTGGCTTGTCAAATGACTTATCAATTTTAGTTGCAGTACCCAATTCATTTTGATCCACACCACTCCACCATCAGCAAGATCTTGCAGGTACAAAAGATCTTCAACTGAGGCAATTGCACATTCCTCCAAAAGGTTATAAATCACCATCAGGAAGCACAGATATGCCAAAGTGGTGAAGAACTGATTGATTTTCAAATTCCCAACAGCTTTGCTGTCTTATGTTCAGTCAGTGGTACTTTGGAACGAACAGCCTAAAAACTTCAGTAACATTTTTTTCTCCAAAATAGGCACATCTTTCTTGTTCAAACTGATTGCTGTACTGCCGAGGGTCTGTTTTCAGCACCTAGATTTTAGGGTCAGTGTGTGCAAGACGACCAAATATAGGGTTGATTGGTAAAAGCCAAGCCCCATCAGTGTGAGCATCAACAACTTTGATCCAATGACTTCACTACGCAAGACAACCTCCCAGAACGGGGCCTGAGTTTCCTTCAGTTTTTGATGAGTGTTAGCATTAATTTTTTTAAAAAGTCAAGTGTGATGAAATCCTTGAATATTATACTACCTTCTGCATTCAGAAACAATATTCCGATTAGCTCATAACCGAGGAGCTCATAAATCCCCACATTTCATCTGAAAAAAAAGAAAACATCTCATGGTCTAGCATTTATTTTTCAGCCTGTACAAAGACATGAAAAAGAAAAGTGATCACATTTATGATGAATGCTGGTAAGATGCCATTAAGAATGTCTTACAAAAATATAAAGTAAGCATTTTCACTTCATGCACAGTGTAAGAAACTGATTGAAAATAAGTCAGGAAGAAAAAGAAAAATTGAAAGTAATAAAAATGTTCCACAGGTAGCTTAGGAGGTCAAAAATATTTGCAGGGGGACTTGTAAGCCATTAAGAATGGCCCATAAAGATCAATACACGTTTACACATTTTAGAAAAATGTTTAAAGAAAGCTTAAATTGCAAGTTATTATTGCTTAAAAAGGTGCTAAACTAATGAAGAGAATGTTAAAAAAAAATCTCAGAAGATATTTCCCAGCTTGCACTTCCATATGAACTTACCCATTGGGATATGAATGTTTTCTGTTGCATGAATCAATATGTTAAGCTCCTTCACACAAAATCAGGTCATATTTGCACCACCTGCACTGACCCATAAGCTTACCACTAAGTGATTGTCTTCATAGTCAATTTTATTCCCCAGCCGCAGGATAAAAGCTCATCTTGAAAGAACCTTGGATGTCTATTTATCCAGGACTGAGCAATACACTTTAAACAGAAACCCCAAAATCAAATCCTTAGTTCTGACTTTCGTGAATTAGTTATTTCCCTTTCAAGCCAAGTTCCATCGATTTAGCTTGATAATATAGTTTGTTCCAACAAAAACTAGGAAGCAGTAAATATTCTTCAAAAAAAGACATCAACTGGAATATTTTGCAGCAATGCTGTTAATAGATTAACAAAACCCAATAAGTAGCATTAGACAATATTGATTACTATAACAGCAGAGCAATACTTTGATCCTATTTTGAACTGCTGCATTCAATGGCACCAACACTAGCTGGAAAAACCACCATTTCACCAATTGCAAGTGAAAAACAGGATTACACTCGGCAAGTATTTCAAAAATAAAACTCATGTGAAGCAGAACTTCTCTCCTAGACAAGGCTGAAAATGGGAAGTAAAATTAACATGCCCCAGCCACATTTTTGAAGATTTTTAAAAAATATTTTGAAGTCTAAAAGTCAACTCCCTGAAGTGAATGTCAGTTTGCAATTATGTTTTCACGGTTATCTGTAATGATTTATGAACAGTCACAGTTTCAAAAAATAATTTTAGTACTTAAAGCATTTAGTTCTGTATAACTACTTATGAAGTATTGACTGAAAGCAAGTTCAGCAATTTGCAGTGGAATGCAGAGAAGGTAAATGACATTACATTTTTAAAGTGGCTGCAATTCAGAGCAAAAGTGAATAAATGACTTTAACATTACTTTCAACATACTGGATCATCAAATCACAGAGCCTACACCAGGCTGACAGGAAAGGGAATGAAATTCCTTCCAGAAACTTGACATGACAGTGATTCTTGGTTTGTAGAGCTAATAATTGCTGGTCGGGCTCCTTGAAAATGTGAAATTCATTGGAAACAGCACAGAATTTCTATGACTCTATTGTGTGAGTCTATATGGGAATGAGAAAGAGGTAGTTACAGGCTAGTTAATATAGCATAAAATACATTGTTAGTGGGTTATTATAGGATTAAGCTACAAAAGAAATTCAGTATTATTCAACTGTAGTAAACTGTAAACCAAAATAATTTTAATATTTGTGCATCAAATCCTGTCTGTCTTTTAAGCATGTTAACCTGTCAAATTGATGGCAGCAGAAAGGGAATTCCACTAAACTGCCTGGAACAAAAAAAAAGTACTGCAGGATTCTATCCCAGGACCTGAAGCACATATATACACACAAATCAGCAATTGGTTTCAGCTAAAATAAGGAAAGTGTTACGACATGCATCGAGAAGAATTTTTGGCCCTTCTGCATAAGTCAAGTCAATTCAATACATAAAATACTATACATAAGCTATTAGTTACTTTAGCTTCTTCATAATGTTATATAGCAAGAAGCAGCACTGTGCTTTTGAAGCCACAATATGCATTTTACAATAGATATCAGGGAAAAAATAATTCAGAAAATCACTAGCCTACTAAACCTTACTGGCTTTTGCTAACTGACCACACAGAGTCACAACCAAAAGGTTATCAGAGAAGGACCTTCATTTACTCCAATTAAGATTCCCATTGGAAATAGCATAGGAAATACATTCAATGCTTGAGCAAGAAATTTCACTACATTAATTAATAGTAAAACAATGGAAGTGTAACAAAAGTGTTGCACAGTATATTTTAATAAAAAGTTTACTTTCCTGGTTTATTTCTTATTTAATGACAGCACACAACTACGAAAAGTCTCGGATGATTCCCAGAAATGGCATCTTTTAAACTTTTAAACATAATCCCAATTTGATGACAATATGAAGTAGAGCGTTTGGTTAAGTCAGACCTAAAAATTTCAAGAAAATAGACAAAAGAGTGGAATGGATAGACAGTAGGAAATGCAATTTACTGTGGGTGGGTGAGGATACATTTTGGTTGGCAAACAAGAAGTGAGAGTATACTCAATAGAAAGGTAAAGACCTGGATGAACAGATATTCAAATAACTAATTCTCAGTGACAGCCACAAAAAAAAGGCCCAACCACCTTTTTGTTTTGATAAATAGGGCGGAGTACAAGATTAAAAAATAATAAATTTGGTTTTTCTACAGCTAGAGTACTGTGTGCAACTTTGGGTGGCCCATTTTAGAATATATTAAAGCCATGAAAAGCATAGCAAGTGTTGATATTCCGGGGATGAGAAACTTAATGGTTATGAGGAGAGACTTAAGATAGCGACCTTATCCACTGAAGCAAAGAAAGAGGGGCGATTTGGATAGAGCACTTTAAAATTCTGAAGAGATTTGATAGTAAATAGGAAAATACCCCCATAGGGACATAGTAAATAGGGAAAGACTATGTCCTATGGTTGAGCAGTGACAAAAAAAATCAATTTGAAATATCAGAATAAATAGAGATGTTCAGAGGAATTACTTTTTGCTAAGGGTTGTTAGAGCATGAAACACTGCCTGGAAAACAGTTGAGACAGCGGGTATTGTATCTTTTAGGTACAAATTGGAGAAACATTTGAAGCACAGGAAGATACAGGGCTTTGGGGAGAGGGCAGAGAAATAGAATTAGTTTCGGATTGCTTTAGAAAAAGGTCAGGACAAAACAGGCCAAATAGCCCCATTCTGTACTGTAAAAGCAAAAATAGAAACCGCAGAGGTATGCTACATTAGCTTTAAACTAAGTCAACTGGGAGTTACATCAACTTACTTCCATTGGTCCAACTGCAACAGTGAGCAGAATTATGATGAATGACAAATCAACTGTTCTCTTACGGATGTAACAGAATGTGTCTTACGGATGCAAGATGTAAGGGGATGGGTAGGTGATAGAAGAGGGAAGGAGGAGGAGGATAGCACAAGTAAAAAGACTCACATTGGGAGCTTACAATTTGAACAGAAATCCTACCAGTATATATTTTTCACAAATATCACAAATCGATTACGGTAACCATCTAGTTTGAGATATGCATGGAAGAGGTGTACCTGGATCGCAAAAAGAGCACTGCCAATCTGAACAATTCTAACAAACTACAATGTAATCAGAGTATCAATGCACTTGTCATTTTAAAATGAGTGGTTTGAACCGGCACACACACTCAAATCTGAAAAAGACAGACCGACTTGCCTTTATATAGCAATTTTCACGACCTCTGGAAGTCTCAAAGCACTTTACAGGCAATGAAATACTTTTGAAGCGTAGTCACTATTGCAATGCCGGAAACACAGCAGCCAATTTTGCGCACAGCTAACTCCCACAAACAGCAACGTGATATTGACCAAAAATCTGTTTTGACAATGTTGATTTGGCCAGGACACGGGCTTAACTCCCCTGCTCTTCTTCAAAATAGATCTTTGACATCCACCACAGCAGGCAGATAGAGCATCTCATCTGCGAGACAGCACCTCCAGCAGAGCAATACACCGTCAGCACCGCACTGGACTGTCAGCCTTGATTTTTATGCTCAAGTCCTGGCGAGGGACTTGAACCTGGAACCTTGTGACTCAGAGGCAAGTGTGCTATCAACTGAGCCACAGCTGATACACAAGGATAAATGATTGAAATATCACTTTATAGGTCACAAAAACCAAGAGGAACATATTTTTCCATGAACAGTAAAATTAAGAACTTTCTAGGTTGTCTCAAAATACTCTAAAATCAGTATAATTTCAAGGTGCATACAAGTTCATGCCAAATTCCTGACTTTGACCAGCTTTCAACTGAAAAAATGTCAGTAGCATCTTAAGTGAATGCTAGTTTATAGTGGTTAAATTCAAAAATCCTGTTTTATTTTCCCATTTGAACTGAATTATATTAGGAAAAGGCACACATTAAAAAAAAAACAAAAATGGAGTCTTGTTCCAGTTCGAGCCATTCTTTGAATGTTGTTCCCCTCCCCATTATTTTGACACATTTGCAAAGTTAGTGACCCAGAACCACAGCTTCTTCTGCACTAAGAAAAGCTGCTCCCAACTTATGTCAAGCTCAGTTTCCGCCCCTAATTTTCACAAGACCACAACAGTCAACAAGCCCTTCACACTTCCATACTGTAAACTTGTCCAAGGCAATTACTCAGTTACAATATAGATGGGGCCTGAACACAAACATTATCCAATTTATAAATAAAAAAAACACTCTGCAGCAGGGCACTGGCCTCTTCGACAAAATGACAATGCTGGAATCCGATACCTTATGTCCAGAAAAGTGCCCCACAGGCTGCCTGATAGAAGACTACTAAACCAAATTATATTTTGCTTCTTCACTAGTAAAATTTAGATACTGTACAAAATTGTAACTTTACAAAGCTCACTGAACTACATCATTGCTTTGTACATCTGTGAACCAGAAGTTCCATTTTACAAAACAGTACTGAACACATTTCTCTAACCCGGAGAGTTAACAACAATTTTTGTTCCACAAGTTTTTGCATTTATTTCAATAGATTACAGTAACCATTGTATTATACTTGCAAACATATGCAAAATTTTATTGTACATGCATATGATGCACAAGTCCAGGTGTCACAAATTATTAGCAATGTTTTTATGCCAACATTTCTGCCTTGATAAGTGACAATTCTGTATGTAAATAGAAGCTGCCAAAATCAAGTTGCAATCAATCACCATTCGAGACATATTTTGCACACCTCCTCATCTACTGTCATTTTGTCTTCTTGGTCTGCAGATACTTTTTACCTGTTTGTGTGTAAAATCTGCTTTTGGTTTTAACACCCAATAAATGGGGCACCTGAGACCCCTTTGGTAATGTGCAGGCCTCAATCCCATCATTTGCATTAGCACGGTTTGGTTTCTCTAGTGGTGTAGTGGCTAACCTCTAGCCTATCACTTCACCCTTTTCCTGCCACAAATACAACTAAAGACCATTGACCCACTACCCTCCACCCCACAACCTAACCCAGTCTTTTTCTAGGAGATTTCCTCCCAACAGCCTCTTTGCAGTGGATAAGACATGCACCCACCCCCCTACATCTTGAAAGCATAAAAATATTTACAAGAATTAAACTGATCATAATGTTCACAGACATGGTAATGGTTTAAGTGCCTTCAGAAACTAAAAACCTCTATTACCTGAAAGAGCCTTTAATTTTATTTTATTTTTTAAACTTGCCATTAGAAATCAACAAATCCATGATGATCACAGCTTTTTGAAACATAAACCACTGGTTTAAAAAGTGTTTTAATTTAAATTGTCCAATTTGTACTTTCTAAAGCTCTGTTATTGTAGCAGCTTCAGTTGCTATTTTAGGATGTACCATCATAAAGACCACGGAGATACAACTTTTCAACATCATACAGGCTATCATATAGCAACAATTTAGGAAATCAGTGTTATTAAATTTTGAGACAATACTTCTGATTTTACAAGGTTATTGCATATAGCTTTCCAGTACAATTTTAAAACTATAAAAAGCTGCAACCTTTTCAACAAAAATGTGGCAATCTCTCAAAACTAAATTTTGTCACATCCAAAATAACAAAATGAAAAAAAAAAATTCAATGAACATAAATTGTTCCCCCTCCCCCCCCCCCCCCCACCAAACAACCTATTAATTTGTTTCTCAACACAGGCTTCCATGTTAGTAATAACTCACTCATGAAATACAGTTTTATGGATTGCAAGAAAATGCTCAACATCTCTAGGCTATTCAATACAGTCTTGGCTACAGGAAGCTCATCGTAACCCTTTTTTGCAGCTGTGTTCAGTGACAGTACTTGTGCTACAACTTAAGTAGATAGCATCTCACTGTCAATCACCTGCTCAATGATTGTATGCCTCAGAACTCCACTTTGAAAGGTATATAAATTAACTTGATGTGCTTCAACAGATGCAGGGATTAGATAAATCACCAACTAGCTCATATAGTCCATCCAGATATTCATCAAATGGTCAGCTTTAGTGACAGCAACGTTACACCAGCAGCTCCCAAACATTTCTGGAGTGATCTCAAATGAAGCAGCAGAATTGAAGTCCACTTTAATCGTAGAATGCATCCATATACCTCAACCATCGCCTTATATCATTGTGTAATACTTAAAATTGTGCAACATTGCTTCAAACTTTTTTGATGATGCCCAATTACACAGCTGCAATCTGAGGCAGTGTTGGATAGCAAAAACAGCAGATATGTTCTACACAGCCAGGCACCTCACAAGGATGGACAGCACAAATGTCAATCTGCACCCTTTTTCATGTATTATGCTAAGCAGAGACTTCAACTAATCCTTGAATTAAAAGATCTTTGATGCCTTCTTGTTAAGTGCATTGCACAAGAAGTTGTTCCACAAAGTAGAATCATGGCTTTTAATAACAAATTACAAAATTGAGGACCAACAGTCCAGGAAACCTGGATGTCAAGGGATATAGAGGATTGGATAAGGAAAAAAAAGGAGGCTTATGGTAGATTCAAAGTGCTGAAAACAGCGGAGGCCCGAGAGGAGTATAGAAAGTGTAGGGGGGTACTTAAAAAAGCAATTAGGAGAGCAAAGAGGGGACATGAAAAAACACTGGCAAGGAAGATAAAGGAAAATCCCAAGGAGTTTTATAAGTATATTAAGGGCAAGAGGATAACCAGGGAAAGAGTAGGGCCCATTAGGAATTAAAGTGACAGTGTGTGTGGAGCCGGAGGACATAGGTGAGTTTTTTAAATTATTACTTTTCATCTGTGTTCACTATGGAGAAGAAGGACGATGTAGGTGCAGAGATCAGGGAGGGGGAATGTCATGTACTTGAACAAATTAGCATTGAAAGGGAGGAAGTATTAGCTATTTTAGCGGGCTTAAAAGTGGATAAATCCCCAGGCCCAGATGAGATGTATCCCAGGCTGTTATGTGAGGCAAGGGAGGAGATAGCAGGGGCTCTGACACAAATTTTCAAATCTTCTCTGGCCACAGGAGAGGTACCAGAGGACTGGAGGACAGAGAATGTGGTACCATTATTCAAGAAGGGTAGCAGGGATAAACCAGGTAATTACAGGCCAGTGAGTCTAAACATCAGTGGTAGGGAAACTATTGGAAAAAATTCTGAGACAGGATTAATTTCCACTTGGAGAGGCAGGGATTAATCAGGGATAGCCAGCGTGGCTTTGTCAGGGGAAGGTCATGTCTAACAAACTTGATAGAATTTTTTCGAGGTGGTGACTAGATGTGTAGATGAGGGTAAGGCAGTTGATGTAATCTACATGGTCTTCAGTAAGGCTTTTGATAAGGTCCTGCATGAGAGATTGTTTAAGAAGGTAAGAGCCCATGGGATCCAGGGCAATTTGGCAAAGTGGATCCAAAATTGGCTTAGTGACAGGAGGCAGAGGGTGATGGTTGAGGGTTGTTTTTGTGAGTGGAAGCCTGTGACCAGTGGTGTACCGCAGGGATCGGTGCTGGGACCCTTGCTGTTTGTAGTGTACATTAATAATTTAGACGTGAATATAGGAGGTATGATCAGCAAGTTTGCAGATAAGAAAATTGGTGGTATCGTAAATAGTGAGGAGGAAAGCCTTAGATTACAGGATGATATAGATGGGCTGGTAAGATGAGCAGAGCAAAGCAGTGGCAGATGGAATTTAATCCTGAGAAGTGTGAGGTGATGCATTTTAGGAGGGCTAAAAAGGCAAGGGAATATACAGTGGATGGTAATACCCTAGGAAGGACAGAGGGACCTTGGTGTACTTGTCCATAGATCACTGAAGGCAGCAGCACAGGTAGATAAGGTGGTTAGGAAGGCATATGGGATACTTGCCTTTATCAGCTGAGGCATAGAATATAAGAGCAGGGAGGTTATGATGGAGCTGTATAAAACACTAGTTAGCCACAGCTGGAGTACTGTGTACAGTTCTGGTCACCACCGCACTATAGGAAGGATGTGATTGCAGAGGAGATTCACCAGGATGTTACCTGGGCTGGAGCATTTCAGCTATGAAGAGAGACTGGATAGGCTGGGGTTGTTTTCCTTAGAACAGAGAAGGCTGAGGGGGGACCTGATTGAGGTATACAAAATTATGAGGGGCATTGATCGGTTAGATAGGAAGAAACAGAGGGATCAATAACCAGGAGGCATAGATTTAAGGGGCAGGAGGTTTAGAGGGGATTTGAGGAAAAAAAAAATTCACCCAGAGGGTGGTTGGAATCTGGAACACACTACCTGAAGGGATGGTAGAGGCAGGAACCCTCAACAGTTAAGTAGTATTTGGATGAGCACTTGAAAAGCCACAGCATACAAGGCTACGGGCCAAGTGCTGGAAAATGGGATTAGAATAGATCGGTGCTTGATGGCCGACACAGACACGATGGGCCGAAGGGCCTGTTTCTGTGCTGTATAACTATGACTGACTAAAAGGTGCAATTTTGTAGCTGCCACTGATGCTTGCACACAGCAGCACAAACCTATTCCTCGTTATCTTACCAGCAATACTCCAGAGAAATAGAAGATCTTGCTCTGCACCATATGTCAAGAGATTAAAATTGTGCCTCAAGTTGTCAGAAGCAGGAATTACCTTCTCCTACCAGCCATCTACAACATTTAGATGCACTTCATCAGTGCAAACATCTTTCACTTTGTTAGTGATACTCCTTCCACCTCCCTAGCTTTGAATTCTTCCATACCTAATTACTGGGAGACACGATTGACTTCTCAGCAACTGCGCAACAGACTTAGCACACACCCATCAAAATCAACACTTTTGTGTATCCCATATGCATATAGCTGGGCTGCCACACACTTTCAATTGCCATCTCTTTACAAAACTTATGCTCCAATATGGTCTTCATTCTTGAGCAGCAAGACCGAATTGGAAAGCAGGTAGATAAATCTTTTCCTACAATATAAACACTACAAAAAGTTAGGTTTGTATACACAGCTGAGCAGCAAATTGAGTGAAAGTGATTCATTACAAATACTGTCAAATCCTGTAACTTGACGTATAAGTCAGGTGGTGATAGACATAAATCTTACAAAAGCTAACATTTGTGCATAGTAGAAATTGCTGAGAATAGTAGCAGAAATAAGGACCCACATTAAAAATCGGATTACATAAAAATAAAACCAGATTCTGTGCCACCAGATTTACAGAAATACGTGACATATATCCAGACTTCTTTTTGGGCCCCTCACTCACCAATCTCCGCATTTGGCAAGGAATATTAAAAAAGGTGTCCAGTCAGTAATTAGTTATGCAAGTGCTTTATCGACATGCGACTGCTTTGTATTTATAGATCCCTTATTTAAAAATCTAGCACCAACTAGTTTGTTCCACCTGTGTGTTAAAATAGTATTGGTGAACTCACTTTACACATAGCAGTACAAAGTTCAATCTGATACTGTTTTCTCGCTCCTGATGCTGGCAAGAATCAGAGCTGACTGGTTCTCACAGGCACTCAGCCAGAAAAATATGGCAGCTAGCCTCCCTGCTTGAGCTTGCACAACCTAGCTGAACAAAGAGGATTGGCCTCCTAATACATCAGCATGTTTCCACTCTCTCATTCTGGCCGATATATGGTTTCAAATTTATTCAAGCAAAAAAAAAGCTTTATGCATACTTTAAAAAGGTGTTAAAACAGAAGTTAAAAACAGAAAAAGGGGATTTTAAATTAAATCAAATGGTGCCTCCCATACCAAAATGATTCCTTCCACTCAGTTGTAAAACTTGGAACATATTTAAATAAGTATTTTTAAATCCCTATCCCTCCAAGAAATGCTGCCATAATTGTACAAACATTTCATGAGTAGTTGCAGCACAGGTAGCTTACTCCATTATACTTCAGTATAGTATTTTTTTAAACAACATTATATCTGCTTTTCCATCCACTATGTTTACAACATTCCACTTCCTTTTCGGTTTACTTTAGGCATTAAGAAATGTTCAGTATTACTTAACAAAAAATATGACTTTTAGTAAACGTCTTACCAAAGAGAGTCCCAGGAAAGGTATATTTTAAAATGTGATTGCATAAGAATTTCAAAAGAAGGGTCATTACTGCTGTGCACCAAGTGCTAATATTCTGAATTAGTGGCTCAAAGTAGTCACAAAAAGCTACATTTATTTTAATGGTTCAAGTAAGCATCAATTTTTTTTTTTTATACAATATTTTCTATAGAATTCAACTTGCTGTTCAACTGTCCTCCTTCCTGTCCCCTTCTCCCCCCAAAAAATGTTCCGCAATTATGTTAAAGCCAACATATTCTTAGTTCCATTTCATAATTTTATTTCTCAGACTAACTTAACAGCCTCTCATGCCTTGATGGCAATAGAATCCAGGAGAAATAACCCAGGGCTTCTTCATCTGTGTTCCAATTTACAAATGGCTTGCACATTTCAAATAAGCTTCACTATCCATGAACGCGTTCCAAATTTTTTTTTAAACTCGCTCAGTGTAGTACCACAATGTGCAGCTTGATACTGCACTCTGTGGAGTTCCTGATCTCAGCCTTGTTGCTGTGGAGATACCAAGCACTTCTCATGTAGAAAGGCGAGAAATGTGAAGTTATTTCCAGGAAATGCTTACAAATTTCTTTATGGCCAAATCAAGATGCAATGGGAGAGACCCAAAAATAGACTGTCAGCTCTCCCAAACAAATTTTATATGGATCACTTAAGACTAGAGGTATATCGTGAATCCACAGTGGCAGTTGATACTCTTCAGGCTATCCCTCAGTATCCTGTGGTAGAATCTATGGATGAACCACCATCGATGGGAGAGCTGCAACAAGCAATCAAATGGATGAACAACAAAGCCTGCAGCCCAGACGGTTTTCCAGATAAGGTCTTCAAAGCTGGTGGGTTTTTACTCACTTCAAGACTCCATGCACTCATCCTACGGATTTGGGAGGAAAAAGAACTCTTTCCCAGCTCCCCCACCGCACCACCCCCCCCCCCCAAGCCCCCAGGAATATACCAATTGTAACTATCTTCAAGAAGGAGGATAAATCATGCTGTGGAAACTATTGCGGTATTTCCCTCTTGTCCATTGCAGGGAAAATCCTGACATGCATTCTCCTGAAATCACCTACTTCCTGGGGCTGAGGAAATCCTTCCAAAGACAGTGTGGCTTGAGACCTTCCAGAGGAACTTCCGACACGATCTTTGTTGCCCAACAAATTCAGGAGAAATGTCAACAGCACCAGGATCTCTTCATTGCATTCATCGATCTGACCAAAGCATTTGACTCAGTAAATTGCGAGGCTCTGTGAATTGCGCTCCAAAGATTTGGATTTCCAAGAAACTTCATTACAATCCTGCAATTGCTCCATGATGATATTACTGCAACTGTCTTGAGTGGGAGATCTGAAACAGACGCCTTCAAAATCCAGACTAGGATCAAGCAAAGTTGTGAGACAGCCCCCATACTACTTATAATCTACCTTTCACCTTGTGAAAGATCAGCTGCCCTCTGGTTTGTGAGTATTAAATTCTGTCTAGATGGAAAACTCTAACCTCAGTCGCCTCCATGCCAAAACTAAACTGACCCCGATGATAGATATACATAATCTACAATTTACGGATGACTGTAGTGTTGCTGCCCACTCTGCACCAGATTTGCAAGCCACTCTCTCCAATTTTGCACACCAGAGCCTCAGCCTGTCCTTGAATGTTGCCAAAAAACTCAGCAACCCACACCTGGTCAGCCAAATATTCCAACTCCCATGTACGTTGAGCACTTCCCATACCTTGGCAGCCACCTCTCTCAAAAGGCCACCATTGACGAGAAGATCCAACACCGAATCGGCTGCACCAGCTCAGCTTTCTACAAACTACGGCAGCGAGTATTTGAGAACAAAGACCTCCGCAAGTCAACAAAAGTCCTATTGTACAGAGCAGTTGTTGTCACCATGCTCCTGTACTGCAGCAAGACCTGGACTATGCATCAACGACACATAAGAGCGCTAGAGAAATTCCATCAGCCATGCCTCCACCACATCCTCCAGATTCAGAAGAAGGACCGTTGAACAAACACTAGGGTCCTTCTTGAAACCAGCTCCACAAGCATTCAGGCAAACCTCCTGCAAAACCAACTTCAATGGACTGGCATTTTGGCTGGATAGCCAAATAACATCTCCCCTGCTAGATCCTGTTTTCTCAACTCTCAAATGGCCAGCATTCCAGGGGAGGGCAAAGAAACACTTCAAAGACACTCTGAAGCTCTCTCTGAAACACGGCAGCATTGACATTGATGACTGAGAGAAGCTTGCGACCAATCAATCCAAAATGGTGACAACTTGCCCATAAAGCTGCATCATGCTTGGAGTCCAAATGCCTTAATGATGAAGCAGAGCAGCAGCAGAGGAGAAAAGAAAAAGAAAGCAAATCCTGCACTCCAGATCCCACTACGTTGTGGGACATCCTGCCCCAAATGCCCAAAAATCTGCGGGTCGGGAATCGGTCTGTTCAGTCACCTGAAGACCTATGGCAGAAACTAGCAACCTTGAGTAGACGTCATCCTTGAAATCAAGGGACAGCTGATGACGACGACAGGTACATCAATTTTTAAAAAAAATTATATTTGGGTTCCAAAAGATGCCCCCTCCAAAATTCCAGGCATTTCAATGGTGACCAATAATGGTAGTTGTGAGATACAATCAAAAAAGGAGAAATCAGCTATTCCTACAAATTGCCAACAAGGTCAAACAGACACCACATTTTTGTCTGCTTCACAGTCCAAAATGATTACTGTCTTTTACAAACCAGGATATGCCGAAAATGGGGACTTTTTTTTTTATACGGAGACTCTCAACTGGTCAAAACATATGAGCAGTCCTCAATATACAGTTGCAGTTGTTATCCTGGCCACATCAGATTATAGCCCTTTTAGCTCACCATTCAAGCCAGCATATACAACAACCATTTTAGAACAGCACACCTAACAGCACTCTTCCATTACTGCAAAGATTTAAAAAAGTCAAGAATATTTAAGAAACCAAATCAATGGCTCCAAGATAATGTTCAAGTCTCTAAACGGCCCTGCTAACTGACCTCAGAAGTCAAGCAACTCCATTCTGCTTGGACTTATATTTCTAAATTTTCCTCATTTAGATTTTGTACTGCTATAGTTGCGGGAAGAGCCGTTTTTAGCACTGTTGTCTAATTGGTGCATAAATCCTAAAATAGAACAAATACCAAGACCTATTATTTGCATGTATCTCCAGCTGCAGAAACTAGGAACAGGGCTTCAAGGTGCGAAGCAAAGCAGTCCATAAAAATCAAAAACTATAAACACTCTGAAGTAATTACTGCCTAGAGAAGAACTTGCTAGCCTGTATCAACAGGAAATACCAGCATCACTGACCCAAGTTTAGGATATCAGACTCAAAAACTTGGCTTTGGTGTCAGTCAAAAAAAAATCCTCAAATCCCACAGAAATTTGCTGTAGAATACAATTTGTTGATTTTGGGGTGCAAAAAGTGCACAGCTGAGATGATGGTGACCACATCTGAGGCACGTCATGCCCCAATTCACCAGCATCTGAAATGATGCAGAGCCTTCCACTGTTCCTTAATCCCCAATCACTCAGTGGTACTACTGTCACTAGGGGAGCAATACAGTCAATCAGGTTTTTATTTCTTTTCAAATCCTAATTCATCACTTTTTACGGCTTTTTTTTTGCTTCTGTGTTATTTGTGTACTTCTTACTTATAAGCAAATATTTTACAAAAACAAAAAGTGCACAAGCCATAAAAACAAATTTCTTTTGAAATTAGCAAATTCATAAGGTTAAGCTTGGAGTATAAAAATGCAATTTGGGATATAACAATATTCTCAATATTACCGATGAAGCTTTCTTCCCATAATGCTCTTGATTTTCATTCTGGCTTTAATATTTTAGCATATTGTATTTACTGCCCACAAATGTACAAAGGACGGTACAGCTTCATTCCACTACACGGCTAAACATTCAATAATTCATGTTATATTGGAGGTTCAATTTTCTTGATCTTGCCCTTAATTTATTCAGAAGGTTTTTAAAACTAAAATTCCAAATGTGAAGAATTCACAGATGAGTTATTAATCAACTTCACATTCTTAAATCTCAGTCTCTGCATTCTGTTTCCCAGCTGCACTGCACCAATTCTAAACTCCCAAACTGTTTTCTATTATATTTTATATAACTGTAAAATCAGTTCAAATTCTGCCCCCACCACCCACCCCCAAGACAGTCAAAACGTTAAGGCTTGTTCAACTAGGGTAAAACAAAATCAAAAGTTATATGGCATGTTGCTTTTTCCTATTACAGCAGTAACTTTCAAGTCAGAAGCAGCATCATTTTTGATCAGCCCAATTCAAAACCAAACAAACATCAAAATTGAACATGCCTTGCAGCAGTTTCACAGAGGTAAGCTATTAGGGAATAGATTATGTGACTCTACATCAAATTTGTACTGTACAGGGAACTTTTGCAAAAGATCTCAAAATTTCTAAAGAAAGACAGCCATTAATATGTAAACTATCAAGTTTTGAAATAAACACCATTAAATGAAGCACAGACATTACATGGAATATTTTATTTTTGAAAGGTTTACTGATCAACTTCAAAGCAAAGCAATCAGCTCCAGAGACAAACCCCAAGAGCATTTACTCATAATGGCTAGACGTTTCTATATAGAACTCCTTGGAACTTCCATGATAGTTTGCCACGCATTCTCTCTTTGAAGCTATTTGTACTTTTAAACAAAAATGTTCACATCAAGAATCACATTCTTTATTCAAAACATTTCCTGGACTCACTTAAACACCTGGAAACATTCTCTTTTTTTGAGAAAGTCATTTAAAACATGTAAATAAAAAGCTAAATGTAGCTTTAACACCATTGAAAACAGATCATGCAAGAGCTATGCAATATAACCAATTTTTGAGCAAGCATAATTTGTATTTTCAGTAAAAACTACTAATTACTGAAGAAATTACCTAAAAATCAGAATTAATCCTTCAGAGGTATTATACTGCGTTTTGCCCCATTTTGCAATTATTTCTCTTTATTCTACCCAATATTTAATTTCCATATTGTCTGCATAAATATTACCAAATAAACACATAAGCAAACTGCAAGTATCATACTGTTCATTTAGAAAATTATAGTTTGCAATGTACCAGACCATGACATTTTTATAAACAAATTTACAACCCAGTTTAGAATACACTCACAAATAAAAGCAGATACAATCCCACAATGCCTGCTTTTGCTTCCAATCACACACCATATCAACAAACCAATTTCCTGAAGAGGAAACCCTTGTTCCCCTGTTTACAAATACTAAAAGCAAAGCCTTAGAAGTAGTGATGACTTAAGCAGACAAAATGTTCTAAAATTAGCACAGCTGTTTTAAGAATTCTTCAACTAGGAAGAATGTGTCGTAACACCAGGGGGGGGGGGGGGGGGGGGGGGGGTGGAAAAGAGAAAAGAGAGAAAGAGCGCACGCCTGTGACGGAGGGGAGGGAGATGGAGATACAGATGGAAGGGACGGGGGCAGGAAAGAGCGAGGGGGCAGAGTAACCTGGCAGCTCAAAACAGCCCTAGATAAGCAATATTACATTTTGCATAGTATTGGGCATAAATTAGCTCCTAACTAAATGTAGCCAATTGGCAATCCAGATGTGGTTAATTGAGTTTTTGATTAGTAAATTGTTAATCTTTGAATATTTCCATGTACCCATTCGCACAGCAAGAGTACTCTCATCTTCTCGTGTGTTTGTTGGCAAAATGAAAATAAGACGGAAAAAAAACGTGCGCAAGTGTTTTGGTTTCTTGTATATGCTTTATTTCCTTGCTGAACTACAAGAAAGCTCCCAGCGAGTTAACATCCATAGCACTTAAAGTAGCCAGAATCGCTGCACAAAGAACAGCCAGGTGCTGTGCAAATGACTACTGGCAACACCTATGCAGTCGTATTTAGCTGACCTCCGACACTGGAAACATCAGAGGAATGTACGATGGCATTGAGAGAGCTTTTGGGAAAACCATCAAGAAGATCGCCACCCCCCCCCCCCTCCCAAGTCTAAATCAGGGAACATGATCGCTAACCAACGCAAGCAAATGGACCGCCTGGTGGAGCACTACCTAGAACTGTACTCCAAGGAAAATGTTGTCACTGATACCGCCTTCAAAGCAGCCCAGTCTCTGCCAGTCATGGATGAGCTAGACGAACAGCCAACAAAATCAAAACTCAATGATAGCATGGATTCTCTAGCCAGTGGAAAAGCCCCTAGAAAGGATGGCAGTACCCCTAATCAAGAGTGCCAAGCTTGCTATACTCAGCACTCCATGAACTGCTTTGCCTGTGCTGGGATGAGGGAGCAGCACCACAGGACATGCATGATGCCAATATCATCACCCTCTACAAGATCAAGGGTGACTGCGGTGACTACAACAACTATTGTGGAATCTCCCTGCTCAGCATAGTGGGGAAAGTCTTTGCTCGAGTCATTTTTAAAAGACTCCAGAAACTGGCTGAGCATGTCTACCCTGAGGCACAGTGCGGCATTCAAGCAGAGAGATCCACCATTGACATGCTGTTCTCCCTTCGCCAGCTACAGAAGAAATGCCGCGAACAACAGATGCCCCTCTACATTGCTTTCATAGATCTCACCAAAGCCTTTGACCTTGTCAGCAGATGTGGTCTCTTCAGCCGACTAGCAAAGATCGATGTCCACCAAAGCTACTAAGTATCATCACCTCATTCCATGACAATATGAAAGGCACAATTCAGCATAGCGGTGCCTCATCAGACCCCTTTCCTATCCTGAGTGGCGTGGATCAGGGCTGTGTGCTCGCACCTACACTGTTTGGGATCATCTTCACTGCTGCTCTCACATGCGTTCAAGTCTTCAGAAGAGGAATTTTCTTCCACACAAGATCAGGTGGCAGGTGTTTCAACCTGCCCGTCTTAGAGCGAAGAACAATGTACAGAAGGTCCTCATCAGGGGACTCCTCTTTGCTGACGATGCTGCATTAACATCCAACACTGAAGAGTGTCTGTGGAGACTCATTGCAGGCAGCCGCAATCCTGTCAATGAATTTAGCCTCACCATCAGCCTCAAGAAAACGATCATGGGACAGGGACATTAGAAATGCTCCATCCATCAATATCAGCGACCACGCTCTGGAAGCGGTTCAAGAGTTCACCTACCTAGGCTCAACTATCACCAGTAACCTGTCTCTAGATGCAGAAATCAACAAGCACATGGGAAAGGCGTCCGCTGCTATGTCCAGACTGGCCAAGAGGGTGTGGGAAAATGGCACACTGACACGGAACACAAATGTCCAAGGGTATCATGCCTGTGTCCTCAGTACCTTGCTCTACGGCAGCGAGGCCTGGACAACGTATGTCAGCCAAGAGCGACGTCTCAATTCATTCCATCTTCTCTGCCTCCGGAGAATCCTGGGCATCAGGTGGCAGGACCGTATCTCCAGAAGTCCTCGAGGCAGCCAACACTCCCAGCATATATATACCCTAATGAGCGCTTGAGATGGCTTGGCCATGTGAGCCGCATGGAAGATGGCAGGATCCTCAAAGACGCACCGTACAGCGAGCTCGTCACTGGTATCAGAACCACTGGCCGTCCATGTCTCCACTTTAAAGACGTCTGCAAAACGCGACATGAAGTCCTGTGACATTGACCACAAGTCATGGGAGTCAGTTGCCAGTGATCGCCAGAGCTGGCGGACAGCCATAAAGGCGGAGCTAAAGAGTGGTGCGTCGAAGAAACTTAGCAGTTGGCAGGAAAAAAGACAGAAGCGCAAGGGGAGAGCCAACTGTGTAACAGCCCTGACAACCAATTTTATCTGCAGCACCTGTGGAAGAGTCTGTCACTCTAGAATTGGCCTTTATAGCCACTCCAGGCGCTGCTTCACAAACCACTGACCACCTCTAGGCGCTTACCCATTGTCTCTCGAGACAAGGAGGCCAAAGAAGATCTATGAAAAAGGTGTTAACATGGGTGAAAATGCGAGATGTCAGCACCATGGAAACATCAGCAATCTTGTACGGAAAGTGCAGCTGGCATTGTGGTCACTTTGAAAAATCAGAATAACTACTTGAACCTAGCAGAAGAAAACAAGTCCAACCGATAACAAGGAGCTCCAACT
Organism: Heterodontus francisci; assembly: GCF_036365525.1. Classification (NCBI taxonomy): domain Eukaryota; kingdom Metazoa; phylum Chordata; class Chondrichthyes; order Heterodontiformes; family Heterodontidae; genus Heterodontus; species Heterodontus francisci. Next base: position 45,912,891 of record NC_090389.1, on the reverse strand, counting down.
GGGCACACCATGGCAAGGGCAAGCAGCATTCAACTATGCTCTGGATGGAAACGCCGGCTCAATCTGGCACACATGCAAGTCAACATCCTCAAATCACTTTGATAAAGTCAAAGTACTACACTCAACTGCTGGATATAACAATTTTTTTTTTAAAGTTTGTTCATGGGATGCGTGTGACTCTGGCTAAGCCAGCATTTATTCCCCTTGAGAAGGTGATGGCGAGCTGCTTTCTTGAACCACTGCAGTCCTTGCGGTGTAGGTACACCAATACTGCTGTCAGGAAGTGAGTTCCAGGATTTTGACCCAGCAACAGTGGAGGAATGGCGAGATAGTTCCAAGTCAGGATGGTGTGTGGCTTGAGGGGAACTTGCAGGTAGTGGTGTTCCCATGCATCTGCTGCCCTTGTTTTTCTATAATGGTAGAGGTCACTGGTTTGGAAGTTGCTGTTGAAGGAGACTTGGTGAGTTTCTGCAGTGCATCTTGTAGATGGTACATACTGCTGCCACTGTGCATCGGTGGTGAAGGGAGCGAATGTTGAAGGTGGTGGATAGGATGCCAATTAAGCAAGCTGCTTTGTCCTGGATGGAGTGGAGCTTCTTGTGTTGTTGGAGCTGCACCCATCCAGGCAAGTGGACAGTATTCCATCACACTCCTGACTTGTGCCTTGTAGATGGTGGACAGGCATTGGGGAGTTATTTGCTGCAGAATTCCCAGCCTCTGACCTGCTCTTGTAGCCACAGTATTTATGTGGGCCAGTTCAGTTTCTGGTCAATGATAACCCCCAGGATGTTAATAGTGGGGGATTCAATGATGGTAATGCCATTGAGAGGAGAAGGTTCGCTTCTCTCTTATTTGAGATGGTCATTGCCTGGCACTTGTGTGGCACGAATGTTACTTGCCACTCATCAGCCCAAGCCTGGATGCTTCACTATCTAAGGGGTCTCAAATGATGCTGAACATTGTGCAATCAGCAGCATGAACATCCCCTCTTCTGATCTTAGGATGAAGGGAAGGTCATAGATGAAGCAGCTGAAGATGATTGGGCCTAGGACACTACCCTGAGGAACTCCTGCAGTGATGTCCTGGGACTGAGATGATTGACCAACACAACCACAACCATCTTCCTTTGTGCTAGGCATGACTGCAACCAGCAGAGAGTTTTCCTCCTGATTCCCATTGACTCCAATTTTGCTAGAGCTCCTTGATACCATACTCAGTCAAATGCTGCCTTGATGTCAAAGGCAATCACTCTCACCTTACCTCTGGAGTTCAGTTCTTTTGTCCATGTTTGAACAAAGGCTGTAATGAGGTCAGGAGCTGAATGGCCCTTACAGATCCAAACTGAGCATCCGTGAGCAGGTTATTGCTGAGCAAGTGCCGCTTGATAGCGCTGTCGACGACTCCTTCCATCATTTTGCTGATACGTGAATATACTGATAGGGCGATAATTGGCTCAGTTGGATTTGTCCTGCTTTTTGTGTGTACAGGACATGCCTGGGAAATTTTCCACATGTTTTTTTATTTATTCATTCATGGGATGTGGACGTCGCTGGCTAGGCCATTTATTGCCCACCCCTAACTGTCCTTAACTGAGTGGCTTGCTAGGCCATTTCAGAGGGCATGTAGAGTCAACCACATTGCTGTGGGTCTGGAGTCACATGTAGGCCAGACCAGGCAAGGACGGCAGATTTCTTTCCCTAAAGGACATTAGTGAACCAGATTGGTTTTTACAACAATCGACAATAATTTCGCAGTCACCATTAGACTAGCTTTTAAATTTCAGATTTTTATTAATTAGATTCAAATTTCACCATCTGCCCTGGTGGCATTCGAACCCATATTCCCAGAGCATTAGCCTAGGCCTCTGGATTATTAGTCTAGTGACAATACCACTATGCCACTGCCTCCCCATTGCCGGGTAGATGCCAGCTTTGTAGCTGTACTGGAACAGCTTGGCTAGGGGTACAGCTAGTTCTGGAGCACAAGTCTTCAGTACTATTGCCAGAATATTGTCATAGCCTTTGCTGTATCCAGTGCCTTCAGCCATTTCTTGATATCACGTGGACTGAATCAGATTGGCTGAAGACTGGCATCTGTGATGCTGGGAACCACAGTAGGAGGCAGAGATGGATCATCCACTCGGCACTTCTGGCTGAAGATGGATGCAAATGTTTCAGCCTTGGCTTTTGCACTGATGTGCTGGGCTTCCCGCCCAATGAGGACGGGGATATTTATGGAGCCTCCTCCTCCTGGTCAGCTGCTTAATTGTCCACCATTCACAACTGGATGTGGCAGGACTGCAGAGATTTGATCTGATAAATTGGTTGTGGGATCTCTTAGCCATATCACATGCTGTTTCCACTGTTTGGCATGCAAATAGTCCTGTGTTGTAGCTTCACCAGGCTGACACCTTATTTTTACTTATACCAGGTGCTGCTCCTGGCATGCCCTCCTGCACTCTTCATTGAACCAGGGTTGGTCCCCCGGCTTGATAATGGTAGAGTGGGGGATATGCCGGGCCATGAGGTCACAGATGAATACAATTCTGCTGCGGCTGATGGCCCACAGCACCTCATGGCCGCCCAGTTTTGAGTTGCTAGATCTGTTTGAAATCTATCCCATTTAGCATGATGATCATGCCACACAACACGATGGTAGGTATCCTCAATGTGAAGATGGGATTTTGTCTCCACAAGGACTGTGCGATGGTCACCTACAAATACTGTCATGGACAGATGCATCTGCGACAGGTAGATTGGTGAGGATGAGGTCAAGTAGGTTTTTCCCTCATGTTGGTTCCATCACCACCTACCGCAGGCCCAGTCCAGCAGCTATGTCCTTTAAGACTCGGCCAGCTCAGTCAGTAGTGGTGCTACCGAGCCATTCTTGGCGATGGACACTGAAGTCCCCCCACCCCCAGAGTACATGCCGTGCCCTTGCTACCCTTGGTGTTTCTTCCAATTGATGTTCAACATGGAGAAGCAGTGATTCATCAGCCGGGGAGGGGGGGGGGGGGGGGGGGTGCCAGTAGGTTGTAATGAGCAGGAGGTTTCCTTGGCCCATATTTGCCCTGATGCCATGAGACCTCATGGCGTCTGGACTCTAAGGGCAACTCCCTCCTGACTATATACCACTGTGCCTCCACCTCTGGTGGGTCTTTCCTGCAGTGGTGGTGTCAGGGACAGTCATACCTTACAGATAGTGTCAGGCTGTTTCTTGACTAATCCGTGGGACAGCCCTTCCAATGCGCCGCCAACTAAATATGCACTATGTCTGATAAATTCCAAACTTTGTTTGAAATGATTGTAAAGGTTTGCACTGAATGATGGCATATGTTTGTTGATAGGCATATGAAGGACATTTACTATATTTTATGAAAGGCGTTTTCTAATAAAATTAGTGCGTGTGGATAATAACGCTTTAGCAGTAGCCACACTTCTGGCTAGTCAGCAGTTTCTATCCAACACCACCACTTCAAGATGCAACGGTTAAATTGAAAGTGCAGGGTAGCATTAGCAAACCAGAACTTAACCTGCAATTATACTCAACATTTTATCACTTTTATTGTAGGGATAATCTTAAAAGTACCCAAATAATGCACATTTGACAATAAATTTGGAAATTAATAAAATAGGGGTGAGTTTGATGAAGGTAATATTTTCTAGACTGATCTGGGGGCATGCTCCCACTCCAAACTTTGTTTTTCTTCACATTTTATTCCATATATTTATTGGTGCATTGGAGCCTTTCAAACCAAAATAACGTTTCTTCTGGAAGTTTTAAGAAAATAGCTGCAAGGAATTCAACGCGATGTTGCAGGGTAAAGTTAAGATAAATGGGTCAACACCTTCCTATTAAAATAGGGCAAAATATCAAACCATTGTTAAGCAATTGCTATCTCTAGTCTGAATAGTTCTTTGAAACCAAATGTTTATTTTATTCCATTGGCAAAAAATTATTTTTGTATTCTGACTGTAACTTGTAAAGTGCACAAAATACAAATTCCAGGAACAGATATGCGAATCTGAAGTGCACTTGACTGATTTCTCACCTCCAAATTAAGGCACCTGTTATCACATTGATTACTAATGTGACTTCTCATATTCTTCAGAAGTTGACCATTAATATTGGTGATGTAAGCTTCTTCCCTGGTTACTCCATGGTAACAAACAGACCTCAACGAAATATGCATAAACAAAGCCACTAAGTTACCAAGAACTGTGAATCACAGCCGCAAACCTGCTATGTGAATCACACTAGTATACGGTGTTATGACCAAGGTGGGAATAATGCACTGTTAATTCAGTCCCAGTTCTCCACAGGTCATAGCATATCAAAAAGTTTCCCACCTACCGAAGAACAGCCAAATTAAACACTTTATTTCCCCCCCCACCCCACCAAACCAGGTTTCTTTAAACATTAACTATTTATTAGAAAACAAATAATGGCCGGAATTTTACAGTGGACGGACGGGAGCCAGACTCCGACGTAAATGTCAGTGCTGAACCTGCTTCTGCCCAGCCTGGGGATCCGTCCCGTATTTTACGGGTCCCTGGGCTTTAATTGGCCCGAGGCTGGACTTCCACCCACTGGAGGGAGGAGGTCCGCCTCAATGAGCTGCCGGCCAATCAGCGTGCCGGCAACTCTTAGTCTCAGCAGCGCCACCAGCAGCGGTGGCCACCGCTAGGACTGCAGCCCAGCCGACCGAGGAGGATACCAAGGAGCCGGGATTGAAGGCAAGTTTGGGTTGCCTCATCAGGGGAATCGGTCGTGCCCTGGTGAGGCTAAGGTGGTCGTTTGGGGGGGGAGGGACACCTTGGATCCTGGGGTTGGGTTGGGGTGGGAGGCGGGGGCAGCCCTCAATCGGGCAACCTGTGCCCAATTACCAGGCTCCCTCTCCAGGGTACGAAAAGGCCGGTAGCTGTAGCTGGGTGGCCTTTCACATCCCCGGCACACCCGCTTGCCACGGGTAAAATACCTTTGGAGGCGGGCGAGGGCCCTTAAGTGGCCATTTAAGGGTCTTGACTGACCTCCGTTGGGCAGGCCACTTCTCACCCCCCCGCCGGACCTCCGAAAACTTGGTCAGATGCGGAATTGGGGCGGTTAGGCCTCCTGGAGCCTGCCACTCGATTTTACGCTGCCCCTACGCCACCATCCGACCCGCTGCGGCGGCATAAAATTCCGGCCAATAGGTCTGAACTACTAACGAGATAAATCTACAGCGTTGCAGTGATTGAGGCCTGGGAGCAGGGCCTCTCCTAGCAACCAGTTATTGAGACACACTAACTGAGGCCTGGGAGCAGGGCCGCCCCGTGACCTCTACCAACTTGCAGGACAAGGGCAGCAAAATGCATGGGAACACCACCACCTGCAAGTTCCCCTCCAAGTCTCACACCATCCTGACTTGGAACTACATCACCACTCCTTCGCTGGGTCAAAATCCTGGAACTCCCTTCCTAACAGCACTGTGGGTGTACCTACACCTTCAAGAACTGCAGCAGTTCAAGAAGGCAGCTCACCACCACCTTCTCAAAGGCAATTAGGAATGGACAATAAATGCTGGCCTAGCCAGCGATGCCCACATCCAACGAATGAATAAAAAAAAAAATCTATACATGAAAAACTTATTTCCTTAACCCTCATTCACATACACAAACATACATTCAAAAAAAAAAATGGTTAACCGGAGAAATGGATTTTTGGCTTATAGCTGTTTAAGAATAAAAAAGGAAAAAATAAAATGATTTGAGTTCATCACGTTCTGGTAGGATGTTTTCGGTATGGTGAGGTACCCCAGAGTCGATAAGTAGGATGCCACTCGAAGTCTCTCCAGGCAAGGTTGATGAACAGTCTGATGGGTAGGCTTTCAAGGCAATTTGTCTGCAGCAAGTGTAAAACAGGTCTTTCAATAGGGGTGCAGCAACCAGTCTGCTTGGGTTTTTAAAAATAGCAGTCTAGCAGTGGAAGTTTTCTTAAGATTTCAGGATCTTCCAAAACACAGGAGATAGCAGGAATTCTTCAGAGACTGGAAGCAATACGAATCTGCCACCTTTCAAATGCAGGATTCCTTTTCAAGAGATGCAAGTCTCCTTTTCAAGAGATAGGCGATACTTTTCTGGGTCTTCCTCCCTTGCTCCAGGCAGGTCAAAGCAAGGATTTCAAATGCCTTTGTACAGTTTACAAGGGTCCAAGGTGAAAAAAGAACCTTCCTGAACCTGATCACATGTCCAGACAGCGTCTCCCCCCGTCACTCAAAAGCTGCTCTAAAGAAAGGTCAAACCCCTGTGCTTTCCTTGAAATTGCTGGCTTTCCTGTTCTTGTACAAATTCAACATCCTTTCAAAACATTGCAGGAATTCCAACTATTTGCAGGTTAGTGTCCACTGAGCAAAAAAAAAAATCCTTTACTCAGTTTTTTTTTTAAAAACACAGAATCCTAAGTTCTGAGTAGAAAAAAACCTTTTGTAAAAACTGTGTCAAACCTAAATATGGGAATTACATGTAATCTATTAAAATTAAGTAAAGCTTACTACCACTGTTTTCCTAATTCTTTCAAACTCTGGCAGCTTCAGTACATTACCTGGCTTTACTGAGCATTCCTGACAATGATTTCACATCAAGGAACATCCTCCATCTCCCAAAAAAGCAGCTGCAACCTTCCCATAACGCAACAGTTAGGCAGGGCCCAGCAAGTTCCTTGGAGGAAAATTGAAAGTTTTTACATTCTGCATTTAAGCATCTTAACCAGTATGTTAATAAAACTTTGCTCCTTCAGGTTATTGTGCAACTAACAGTAGGAAAAATATTGGTTCTGTAACCTTCACTTCTTCCCTTCAACTGATGTGCAATTAAATTGGTTGTCAGAACTAATCTCTAATAGCAGGGGTTAAAAAAATGTTCTTGTGAAACACTAACACTCAAGTTGAAAAAACTGATATGGGTGGCACATATTATTACAGACAACCAGAAACAATTTATAATCAAGACTCTTAAAGGAATAATTTGTTAATAAATCATGTTAAGAATTTGTTTTACACCACTACTTATTTTACTTTTTAAAAATCTATTCATACTTGGGAGAAAAAAAATCTCACACACACACACACACCCCTGCTCACTGCTGACAAGTACAAACACTTGAGAAACAAGCAACTTTCAAACAAAAGTGATAAAATCCTGCCACATACTATTGCAGGAAACGGGTTGATGCCCAGTGGACAAAGATATACAGAAGCATATATGTTTAGTTTAGTTTAGAGATACAGCACTGAAACAGGCCCTTCGGCCCACCAAGTCGGTGCCGACCATCAACCACCCATTTATATTAATCCTACACTAATCCCATATTCCTACCACATCCCCACCTGTCCCTATATTTCCCTACCACCTACCTATACTAGGGGCAATTTATAATGGCCAATTTACCTATCAACCTGCAAGTCTTTGGCATGTGGGAGGATACCGGAGCACCCGGAGGAAACCCACACAGGGAGAACTTGCAAACTCCACACAGGCAGTACCCAAAATTGAACCCGGGTCAGTACTGCAAGTTTGAAACAAATGCCTCAAGGTTTGGCCATCAAGTTATAAAGGGATTTCAAATAGCATCTGTTATTACACACACATTTTAAAATAAGTTCTGGTGGCCTCATTGGGAGAGCTTTTTACATGGAGTTGAGTGTCAAATGACAAGAAACAGCAGCAGTCATATCTATATATTCAGTCATTAATGCAAAACACTTCAGTCATCTCTGGTTGACTTGTTTTTTCAAAAATTCTCACTCTTTGATCAAGATTAGTGAACCGCTAAAGTTGCAGGAATCACTTCTCAAAAACATGCATTCATATAAGTACTGAGTAAGATGTCACAGGAATTATAAATTTGAAACTCATGGTCCCAATGATATTAGTAAAATCAGTCACATTTGGAGACAATACCATACTACGGTCAACGGAAGAGACAACACACATTGCAGCATGAACTGGACAAAATGTAAGAGGAGAAAGAAAGGCAAATTAAACTTAATACAGACAAGTGCAAGGTACTACAAACTGGAAGAAAACAAAATGAGCAACAGAACACTTCAGATATTGCTAAAGAAGATGATATACAAGTCTCAGTAGACTGCAGCACTCAAAATGTCCAACCAATACACAGTCGCAAACAGAGAAAAGCAGAATATTACATATCGCCAAAACAGTAAAATACAAATCAAAGAAAGTCAATTAAGCATTCTCAGTAATCATGCCGATGAATTCAAAGTACTGCTTGCAGCTACTGGACAAAATAAATGCTGCATGAAGATATACCATATCTGATGAATTCATGTCAGAATTCCAAATTTTGATTTGACTATGTAGCTGAGAAAAGCTACATATGCTTCTCATTAATTACCAAGGCCTCGCCATGTAAAAGATCCCATGGTGCTATTCGAAGAGCAGGGAGTTCGCCCGTCGTCCTGGCCAATATTTCTCTTTCAACCAACATCACTAAAATATAACATAATTGAAATTCCTGTGGGAACATAATCAGGAAGTTAGGCCCAAAATTATACCCATTGATGTACCAATTTTGAAGTTATCAATTTACACCTAAATTTTCCTCCAATCACATGCATACAGTGGAAAGTAAAAATTGGCATAAACTAACAGAAACAAAACAAAGTGCAGGTGCCAGTGAGGATTAAATAAAATCTTTAAAAACTGCAATCAGAAAAATGGCCTCGTTTCCTGCTGCGCCTAAAGTTCTGGGTATAACTTTACACTCGTTTTGAATCAGCGCATTTGCAGGAAGTTCATGTATGGTTCTTTCGCCTGGGACGGAACAATTAGAATGAGCTAAAAAGCATTTTTAGTGCAAGAACATGTAATTGAAGTATGCCTGAAATTCCTCCATATTTTTCACTGTAAATCAGCATCATTGGAAATTAACCCAGATTGAGGGCCTAACTGCAAAGGAAATTTCAAGTTATAATTTATCTCAGTGCGGTTTGGGGAACTTTGCTGCGTGCATTTTAGCTATCACATTTCCTTACTTTACAACAGTGAGTACAATTCAAAAGTACTAACTGGTTGTGAAACTCTGATGTCCTGCGGTCATGAATGGTGATGCTACATAAAATTCATTCTTCATTCTTTGGCAAAAAGAAGACTTTTTATCCGCTCACAATTTAGGAAAGACAGAAATCCTCAGAGCGACGACAAGACAAGTTGTTTTTTAAATCTGCATTATAATGGCCTGCAATTTGCAATTGTAACAGCGAAACTTAATACTCGCTGTCATTACTGTATAAAACGGACAGGAATTTCGGCCATTTGCATGTGTGCAGTTAAATGCAGAAATCCTGTAGATACGACTCTGCTGCTCCACAGGGTGCGTTGTTGCAATCAATACAGAATCACTGATGAGACATGTACTTCAACGTCTTACATACTATTCTCACTGGAAAAAAAATGAAAATGATGCGCCTTGTTCAGTTTCAAGTTTTAAATGTTGTGCCAAGCCATAATTACTAATTAACAATCTCTCTGGTCCAGAAAAACTAATTTTACAAGTGTAGCAGCTCACTTCCTCATGCAATCATGCAATTTTTAAAAAGTAAAAATAATTTAAGTTTAAGTTTAATATTTCAACTGCTCCCTGAACCCCATGTGCAGATCACAATCTTTATTGGCCTGCCTGTCCAATGATTAAAATGTAAATTATATTCCATGCTTTTAATTCCTACTTTGCTATGAGAATTCTTCAATCTGATTGGTCAGCCTGCCTGCCCTGTTGCTAGATGCCAAAGATTTCCTATAAATGGCGACAAATTCAGAGTGACATCAGAACAGAAGAAATCTACACCAGAGTCCACTAAATTTTTTTGGGCTGCTTCCCCTCCACTACACTGACCCTATCCCCCCATCTTCCAAACCAGGGTTGGCAGCAAAATCTGGACTAATACTTTTCATTCATTGATAACTTCATCAAAATCAGGGATATCATTCCACCTCATGATTTAAACTGTACTCATTAGTTCATCACCATAACAGCATATTGGGCAATAAACCATGCAAATTTCAAGCCCATTCCCATTATTAACTGGGCATCAGTGTCACTAGTTTCCTCCATAAATAATTCAGTTTATGTTACAAGAAGTTTACTTTTATCAATACTGTTCATTTACAGTCAGTGCATGAATATATAGATAGCAAGTTAAATTTTTTTTTTTAATTCATTGATGGGATGTGGGCGTCACTGGCTATGCCAGCATTTATTGCCCATCCCTAATTGCCCTCGAGAAGGTGGTGGTGAGCAGCCTTCTTGAACCGCTGCAGTCCATGTGAGGTAGGTACACCCACAGTGCTGTTAGGAAGGGAGTTCCAGGATTTTGACCCAGCGACAGTGAAGGAACGGCGATATAGTTCCAAGTCAGGATGGTGTATGACTTGGACGGGAACTTGCAGGTGGTGATGTACCCATGCATCTGCTGCTCTTGTCCTTCGAGGTAGTAGAAGTCACTGGTTTGGAAGGTGCTGTCTAAGAGCTTTGGTGCGTTGCTGCAGTGCATCTTGTAGATGGTACACACTGCTGCCACTGTGCGTCGGTGGTGTAGCGAGTGAATGTTTGTGGATGGTGTGCCAATCAAGCGGGCTGCTTTGTCCTGGATGGTGTCGAGATTCTGGAGTGTTGTTGGAGCTGCACCCATCCAGGCAAGTGGAGAGTATTCCATCACACTCCTGACTTGTGCCTTGTAGATGGTGGACAGGCTTTGGGGAGTCAGGAGGTGAGTTACTCGCCGCAGATTCCGAGCCTCTGACCTGCTCTTGTAGCCACGGTATTTATATGGCTACTCCAGTTCCATTTCTGGTCAATGGTAGCCCCTAGTGGGGGATTCAGCGATGGTAATGCCATTGAATGTTAAGGGGAGATGGTTAGATTCTCTCGTTGGTGATGGTCATTGCCTGGCACTTGTGTGGAGCAAATATTACTTGCTACTTAGCAAACCTGAATATTGTCCAAATCTTGCTGCATTTCTACACGGACTGCTTCAGTATTTGAGAGTTGCAAATGGTGCTGAACATTGTGCAATCAGCAAACATCCCCACTTCTGACCTTATGATTGAAGGAAGGTCATTGATGAAGCAGCTGAAGACGGTTGGGCCTAGGACACTACCTTGAGGAACTCCTGTAGTGATGTCCTGGATCTGAGATGATTGACCTCCAACAACCACAGCCATATTACTTTGTGCTAGGTATGTCTCTAACTAGCAGAGAGTTTTCCCCCTGATTCCCATTGACTCCAGTTTTGCTAGGGCTCTTTGATGCCATACTCGGTCAAATGCCGCCTTGATGTCAAGGACAGTCATTCTCACCTCACCTCTCGAGTTCAGCTCTTTTGTCCATGTTGGAACCAAGGTTGTAATGGTGCAGTCCTCAGTAGATAATGTGGAACTGTCAAAAATGAATGTGATCTAACCAAAATGAAAACACGTTCGCATAATACAAGATGAGTCTTACCCAAAAAAGTCTTCCCTCTCCGTTCCCAAGAAGCAAAGAACCTGAACAAACCTTTTTTTTTTAAAAAAACGCAGATTCTATAGTATGGTTCAAAAGGGAATTGGACATATGCTTGCAAGTTAAAGATCTTCAGAGATATGGGGAAAGGGCAAGGGAGTGGGACTAACTGGATAGCTCTCACAAAGAGATGGCACAGGCTTAATGGGCTGAAACGCCCCCTTCTTTGCTGTACCATTCTATCATAATTCCGTTTATCAAATGTAACCAATGCCCCTGCCTTTTTACACCCCATCCCATCAGGATTTTGTTTCAAAAGTGAACCCTTATGCTTACCAAGATTAGATTTATTAGCTAATTTTAGATTGTGATGGTTGCAGCTGGTCTTGCATCACTTTCAAAGTGATTGGTGTCTAGGAGACAAGCTCCCAGCAGTTATAGTACAAGTCTGGCTCCCCAATTCCACAACAGAATCACAGACCACAGAACTTGATCTAATCAAGAGTCACTATATAAGTTATTACTGCCACTAAAGAATGAAAGACACACCAATCCATGCACTTGATGTCAGCACAATAACTCCCAAATAACATGCATAACCAGCAACTCTCCTTTACAGCTGCCTTGCATACTGGTCTGAAATTTTTGTTGCCTATATCAACCATCTTTATGGCTCTAATTTAGTGCCTATCTTGGGGAAGCTTTGTGTTATGGACTCCCAAGAACTGTATTGAGATTATCACATGTTTTGTTGGCTGTATCCTTACAGCAGCAGAATAGAAAAGGATTCCGATCCATCAATCCAAGCTGGATTCTAATCCAGATACCAGTCTTAAAAAGATTATATGTGTTAACTCACCATGTTTAAAAACTTGAACATTAAAAAGATCAAATAATGCACTTTAGAACTTGTTCTTGTAACATAATTGAAACACAACTGCGAACTGCCTGTTCACCAAGGTTGACAGCTCAACTTGCCCCATCCTAACCTCACAACATACAAAACTCTTTGGCTGGGGGGGAGGGGGGGGGGGGGAAAAAGAGAGTTGGGCGAGGGGTTGGGGGGGGGGGGGGGGAAAGGGGGCTGTATGGCTCATAGTATGGACAAAAACACATTTGGAACAAATTCCTGTATTCTTGTAATACATATATAAGAACACAAGATTAACTACTGAATTCTATGCAGTTTGCTTACTGGTAGACAAATAAGCAACACGAGCCCCAAACTGACAAGACTACATGCTAACTGCTCCCATTATTTAGAGAGATACAGCACCGAAACAGGCCCTTCGGCCCACCGAGTCTGTGCCGATGAACAACCACCCATTTATACTAATTCTACATTAACCCCATATTCTCTACCACATCCCCACCATTCTCCTACCACCTACCTACACAAGGGGCAACTTACAATGGCCAATTTATCTATCAACCTGCAAGTCTTTGGCTGTGGAGGAAACCGGAGCACCCGGCGGAAACCCACGCAGACACAGGGAGAACTTGCAAACTCCGCACAGGCAGTACCCAGAACTGATCCCGGGTCGCTGGAGCTGTGAGGCTGCGGTGCTAACCACTGTGCCACTGTGTCACCCAAATTATATAAAGATGCATATAATATGATACATGAACAATTAAAATGTACTTGTTTATGGCAGCTGCAACCATCACAATTCCCCTCTAAAATAATTCAAGCTCAAAAATTCCCAAATTCGATGAATGAAAATGAAAACTAAACATGATACTTCCTACAAAAGAATTACAAAGGTGAACATACATAAAACACTCCAGTTCAATTCTTCCATTCAGAAACTGTAATTCAACTTGACTCGAAAAGCATAAAGTATATCCTACATTTAATGTGCTTGTTACTCAGCGCTACACTTTATGACACATAGGAACAATAAGCCATTCAGCCCTTCAAGCCTGTTCCGCCATTCAATTAAAATCATTGCTTATCTGTCCCTCAACCCCATATCCCAGATACTCTTGCTAAAAAAATGCATCAATCTCAGTCTTAAATTTCAGTTGATCCTTTTGTGCTCGAACTTGCCAGTTTTGCACTACCCATTGCGTGAAAAAGTGCCTGATTTCATTTTTAAATGGCCTTGCTCTAATTTTAATTATTTTTTGCAGTGTCATAGCTATTAGTGATTTGCGTGCTGAGCACTTAAACATTTTTGCCCTTCCACACCTTCTAATCTCACTATTAAGAAACTATTGATTGCTCACATTCAAAGTGGATGATCTCACCCACATTGATGTGCATCTACCATAGTCTTGTCCATTTACTTAGTCTGTAACTTTCGGCTCCCAACTACACAACTTGCTGTGCCTCCTAACTTAGTGTCAGAGTGAGAGAGCGACTAAAGGCCCCAGTGCATAACACTGAGGAACACCAACTGTCAAAAGCCAAAGAATGTTCCCTTTATCCTTATTCTGTCTCCTACCTCCCAACCAATGTCACAAGTTTGCCTCCAATTCCACACACTTTTATTTTGCTAACAAATCGCTTGTGTGGAAGCTTTTCAAATGCTTTCTAGAAGTTTTTTCTATAGCCAACATCCATTCATACAAAACAATTTTAAAGAGAAAGTGTGTCACTGATGACATAGAACCTTGTAATTTGTAATTAAATTCTGATCAATTTCACCTTTGTTTACTTAATACAAGACTTTCAGTCTTGAAGGCACACAGCTCCACCTTAACAGAATAACAGTGCATATTATATACATTATACACTACAGAGCACTCCTGATATAAACACCATGAGAGATCCACTAATTACAAAAATATTCACACAAATGAGGTTTTTTTTTTACATTCAGCCTTGGAACTCTTCTTGCATCCCCAAATCAATCAAGATGTCAATCCTCTCACAGTTTTGTACTTTCTGGAGCCCACTGATGAAACTACCACAAACTTAACTTTCAATTGCTATACAAGATAACTGTATTAACAGAAAGGTCTTGAGAAGTGCCAGTTATGTGTTTCAGAAAAATATATCTGGTTATGTTCTATGTTAATTGTAGTTTTATAGAAACTTAGCCAGAGTACAGTACATCATGTTCCTTGTGCTATTTTATATGCTCATTCTGCTACTGACATAAGTTACTAAACAAACAAATGAGACAAACTGGAGAGGAAAAAGTAACATTTAGAAGTTATATAATTTTATGCAAAAATCTATTTTTAAAGTGTCAAAATGCTTAACTGAAAAATCTGAACTATTCTAAAGCAAGTTGTGTAAAAATATTCTTTTAAGCAAAATATGATTAAGTCACAAATTTCTAAATTGTGAAAACATTAAGGATTTTAAAACAAGTAGTAATAAAGAATTAACAGCAGAGGGAATACTTATAAAACCATCATACCAAGAAAACAAAAACATTAACTTTCAATAGAGCTGTTCCCAAAAAATGAATTTCTTGTAAAAACTCTGAAGTGTAATTAAACAAATGTATAGGAACGTGAAAGATCACTTAATTTCAGTACTTTCCAAATCCACCCATGCCAAAGAGAATTTTGATCCTGAAATCATACTACTCTTCAAGAATTAAGATGGGGAGAAACAAATGGCATGATTCAATTTGGTCTCCACTGACTTTAAGCAAACAGCTATAAACTTGAAGGTATTATTTGTTCAAAGGTTTTTTTTCAAGTGCGTTAAAGTTTTCTTTAGCCAAAGGATATATGCATCTTGAAAGCATTAGCCAAAATCTCTGATCAGACTAGGAAAATTACTATTTACTTCTTGATTTCTTGCTAAGATAGCCAGTTTCTTTTCTAATGCAAAAATCAGGGACCAACAATGGCACATTTAGAAACCTGCGCTTTTATATTCAAACTGTGGTTTGACAGCAACTGCAATGGCAAATTTACAGCATTAATTCACTACGGCACAAATCCCCCTGGGAACATTTCCCTACAGACCACTCCTCCTTGTTAAATCTGTGCCCATTGTTGGCACATATGATGGTAACATGGCTTTAGAAGCAAGACTTCTCCATTTGCATTCACTGCAGTTGTGTTGTTAGGTGAGGGAGAGAGGAACATGTGAAGTTCAGAGGCTCTCATGTTTTCATTATTTTATTATTTTATTCATTATTCATTATTTTAAATCAGTGCAAAGTCTTAGTTGACTAAAATTCAATTTGAAAGTAAATGTAACAATAATTTCCTTTTGACAACTTTCATCTTAAATCTTGAGTACTGAAAATTTAAAAATTTGATGTTCTCCCCGACGATAAGACTCTTTAAACACAGGTTGTGTGGATGCTGGGGTCTAAAAGTGGTAGAGAAACTACATTTGTTTTTAAATTCCAATCATATGACCTTAATTTTGAAAAGATATTGGATTATATTCTACAGGAAGAATGAAATTCACTCCTGGTCTTAATGTGAAAATTGTTTCTAGATGAATTACAAAATTA
Source organism: Heterodontus francisci (assembly GCF_036365525.1). Classification (NCBI taxonomy): domain Eukaryota; kingdom Metazoa; phylum Chordata; class Chondrichthyes; order Heterodontiformes; family Heterodontidae; genus Heterodontus; species Heterodontus francisci. The sequence continues at coordinate 45,896,962 of NC_090389.1, read as the reverse complement.
AATTGCTTTATGAAACAATTGTGTCATATCAATGGATCATTGAATGAGTGTAAATGTAATATTTTAGAAATGAAGACCTTAAAGCCAGAATAAGATAAGGCTAATTTATGCTATTGAATCACAGGACAGACTAGAGATCACAATTTCCTTCCTGTTTTTCTGTCTCTAAAAGGAAACTTATACCTAAAATATTTTTTAAATTTCAGTACCGATGAAGAAAAATTTAAACGCAAGCTGCCAAAAGGGAGAAAAGGTCATTTCTTTGAAAAAAGTTTCTAATATTTATTATTTTGTTCTGATTATGTTCCACAACTTTCAAATTGCATACTTTCATATCTATACCGCAACTATAATGTTTTGTTGTATAAGAATAAGTCTTAAACTTGCATGGGCCTATGAAACAAAAGTTATAACCTCATATATTCAATAATATTGGGGCTGAAAATGCATGCTGTGCTAAAAGCATTAAATACTTTTCCTTGTGTATATAAAACTATTGGTGCTTATTCTCTCAACACATTTTGAGTCCCTTTGCTGCAGACAGCATTGACTGCTTGTTGCAGTAATGTTCCAAAAGCATCAGTTATCCTTCTATAGTTGAATCAAGTAGCCATTATCCATGAGCAAGACTGGACAGTTAGTGTCAGATGTTATTTGACTGTGGAATGCATCACAACAAACCTTGCCAGTATCCATAAGCACTTCCAAAATGGGTCACTGATCAAAAATCAGGAGTGGGAATTCTGAGCAACGTTCCCCTCCCCAACATAGGAAAATAGAGGCCAATTATAAGAGTCTATTGCTACCCACCTGAGATCAGCTAACTTTAACACAGAATGGGAGATTGAACCAACTTTCCTAGTTGGTACAGCTTAGATTGTCATTGAATAAACTTGCTGAGCCTTGAGAAGAGCAAAGAATTTGTTTTTAAACATTTGACCGACTAAGATACAAATCACAAAAAGTTAATTAATCTCATCAACTTTTCGGACAAAGAAATGAACAAATAAATATCTTTACAACTGAAACATTGCCAGACTGTCAGGCAACATCTGTGCAGTCAGAAGGAGAGTTAATGTTTCAGGTCTGTGACCTTTCATCAGAACAGTATTGATGAAAGGTCACAGACCTGAAACATTAACTCTGCTTCTCTCTCCACAATTGCTGCCTGTCCTGCTGAGTATTTCCACCACTTTGTTTTTATTTCAGATTTCCAGCATCTGCAATATTTTGCTTTTACATTACCAGACTGTTTAACAAAACAGTTTCTCATCTTTAAAAAGTCCCAACAGGGAAAACATGTATAAAGTGTAAAACATAGCAATGCTAAAGCTATACTATCAGTTCTAATACTTAGTCAAAAGTGAAAACCTAATGAATGAAGTTGGCTGATCATCCAACTCAGTAACCTGTTTTAGATTAGATTAGAGATACAGCACTGAAACAGGCCCTTCGGCCCACCGAGTCTGTGCCGACCATCAACCACCCATTTATACTAATCCTACACTAATCCCATATTCCTACCAAACATCCCCACCTGTCCCTATATTTCCCTACCACCTACCTATACTAGTGACAATTTGTAATGGCCAATTTACCTACCAACCTGCAAGTCTTTTGGCTTGTGGGAGGAAACCGGAGCACCCGGAGAAAACCCACACAGACACAGGGAGAACTTGCAAACTCCACACAGGCAGTACCCAGAACTGAACCCGGGTCCCTGGAGCTGTGAGGCTGCAGTGCTAACCACTGCGCCACTGTGTTCCCGCTTTCCCCCCCCCCCCCCCCATATCCTTTGATCCCTTTCACCCCAAGAGCTATATTTAACTCCTTTTTGAAAACATACAATGTTTTGACCGAAACTGCTTTCTGTGGTAGCGAATTCCACAGGCTCGGCAGTCTCTGGGTGAAGTAATTTCTCCTCATCTCAGTCCTGAAAGGTTTACCTGTATCCTTCGACTATGACCCCTGGTTCTGCACTCCCCAACCACCGTTAACATCCTTCCTGCATCTAATCCTGTTAGAATTTTATAGGTTTCTATGAGATCCCCCCTCACTCTTCTGAACTCTAAGGAATATAATCCTAACCGACTCAATCCCTCATCATACGTCAGTCCCGTCATCCCAGGAATCAGTCTGGTAAACCTTCGCTGCACTCCCTCTATAGCAAGAACATCCTGCCTCAGATAAGGAGACCAAAACAGCACACAATTCCAGCTAACCAACATTAACCACAATAGAACTCGCAAACCAAAGTTTCATTGGGCATTAGGACCATACGGACACCGAACTGGAGACAGGCATACTGCCAATCAGCATCTCCCGGCAACAGCCGAATGAATGAGAACCACGTCGCAGTGACAATGAGCCGAACAATCTCTGAAAACTACATCGCCATCCAACACAGTGAGCCGCCGAATTACCTAGTTATGGGATTAGCACGCCAAAGCTTTAGCCAGGCACAGCCTCTAAAAGCCAAACTAGGAGAAATTGCAAACAAGATGCTGCAACACAAAGTCAAAAGTTTAACTAATCCATCCCATCGACGACAAAAGAACTTCCAACAGCTATCTACGGCACTTTAAATAGGTTAATTCCAAGAACAAAGTGACCATATATTGTGCCGTCTGCATTTCTGCAATTGCATGACTATGGTTTACCTTTGAAACTTACTGTTACATTAAATCGACTGACATGACAACCAACTCACAAAATTCACTTTATTAAACAAACTGGAATAACTTTAAAGTCAGTTCATTTTCCTGAAATCCTATGAATGGGATTTTCTTCAGCCACCTTCTCAAGTGATGCAAAATCAGTGAGGAAAATGGAAGTTCCTTTACCCCCATCCCACCTCTCCAAAGCTTCCTTTTCGCCCAGCTTTTGTTTCACAACCTCTCAATATTCCAAACTCAAAAACAATGAAATACTCGCTGAACTGCAACACCGCTGTCCTGAAACTTTTTAGGTACATGCTAACAGTAACTTGTCTCGGTTGCAGGATTTCAAACTGAACGTTCGTCGTTCCATTCTGTCAATATGTGCAAGTTATTTTCGGGAAAATATTTCATTACAAATCCCAATACCAACAACACTCTTACGTATTCTTCCAACAACAATTCAAAGACAAGAACAATCCATGATAACTTCAAAGTCCATTCCGCTACCAGAAATAAAAGTCATCTCGATACATTCCTGAACTCGTGTTATTCAAAATGCATCTCTGCGTAACATATACGGAAGGAATGAATAAACAAAGCGTTATAGTCTTAACTTTGAGGATAATTATAATCTCCTCGAGTTGAGATGTACTTAAAACGAAAAAAATTGCAATACAATTTACCTTACAGACATTCGGGATTTTTTTAAACCTGTAAAGCCAACTAAATTTGCCTTAAACTGATCATGTTGGAAGCAGCGCTAAAAGCCATGAAGTTTGCATCTTCAGCCATGTGTGACAAGTTACTTGTAATGGATTATGCCCCCTATCCAAACCCTGACAGCTCCTCACAGACATGATTAAACACCTCCAATGTACTTACAGGTAGACAATCCAGGCAGGCAGCTGGCGGGGAATGTGAGTCCAGGCCTGTTTGCTGCAGTCCAACTGTTCCCCGCTGCACGTACAGCCCGGGATGCACGGCAAGGCCCCGGGAGTGACGGAGTGGGAGCCGGGTCCCGGTCCTGTGCATGAAGCCAACTTCGGGGTGGAAAACGCCAGCAGCAGGAGGAGCAGCGCCGGCAGCCCGAGAGCCGCCATCTTGACTCGCACCTAGTGACCGCAGCTCCACAGACACCCAGCAGTAGCAGCTCCAGCTCACACCGACCGATCAACAGATCCGCGTCTCACTCACTCACACACACAAACTTCAAGCCACCGAGAGAAAGCTGAGTTCACCAAACCCACAACGCGCAGCCACTCCTCGACGCCAACTCTACTCAGCAGCTACGCGCTGCTGGGAAGCAGCCGTTAATATTAAACTGCTCACGCTCGCGTTTCCCAGCCGCGACCCACAGGGATTCCTCCCGCCCTTCCCATTGGCCCAGCCTTCCGATCACGTGAACAAATATTTACCCTGCCCCGTTTCCTATTGGATGACGTTAGCATCAATCAAGAAGGGGGCGGATTCGGATCAGTCTCGCCCCGCCCTGCCCTGCCCCCTTCCCAAGGTCCCGGTGTGTAAAATCCCGCACTTCCCTCACCCGCTCACCACGTTTAAAGGGCAATGCCCAGAGGGAGCCTCCTGTTATCCGACGACATGTATCCGAGAGAGAGCGCGATTTTAAAGCTGTTCATGTTACTTCTTATTTACATTTTTTTAATGTTTAAAAAATCTATTCCCAGTTTGTTGGGACCTTGGAGAGAGCCAAATAATATGCCCATGAATTACAAACAGCTTACCTGGCTACAAAAGCAAATGGGAGCAAATTATATTTAACATTAACAATGTCTTTTTGTTGGCTTTTCGATAGAGAGAAAATCTAATTGCTGACATTTGAAAGTAGCCCCAAAAATAATCGAACAAATTAAATAAATTTACCGACCATCCGAACTACATAGAGAAGTTTTTATCAATTGGTGATTAGAAAGCACCTCATTGTAAAGTTTTTGTCAGCGTTTTTCAGCAAACAGTAAATGTTACTAAAAACACAGCAGACTCTTAAAGCGTCTTTGCTCGCTGTACAGTGGGCAGACTATAATTTCCGAAGATTCGCAAGAGAAACGAATGACTTTTTAAAAATTGGTAAATAGGTTTAATTCCCAACAGTATTGCTTTAACTTTTGCCAAATACTTTTGCTAAAACAATAAACGTACAGTTTGTTATATCATCGGGATAGTTTGAACATCCTGCAAACTTTGCGAGCTCTTTGGAAAGACAAAAAATGATGAAAGGTTACTTTTAACTTAGGTTGGCTTTAACAAGCCGATTTTGTTCTTTGCTAAAATATACATCTTTCTCTAATAGCGTACCGTCGCGATATAGAAACTAAGAACACATTTTCTTATGCAGTAATCTAAGCACAGATGCCCAGTGCACTCTCTTTTGTCCGCACTCTCTTTTGTCAAGCAAAATGTTACTAATTATTATTTTTTACTTCAATTTGTTTTTATTGAGGCATTATAAACTTATTCTACTAAAATATAGAGAATTTGCGAGCTGAACTATACGCTAAAAACACAATATTAATCTGATTATATCTGAGTTCAATTTATTTTTGGAGTTAATGAAATGGACCAGTTTGACAGTCGTTGAAACGTATTAAAACAGATGGTTAAACGATATACAATGATCAATAATAAAGCGAAATATGGCAATCAAATTACAAATTGATTACAGAGTCAAAGATGTATTTTATTATCGTTTATGTCTGATCTGTTGATTGTTCCAAATGCGGAAAATAATCTCTGTCCTTTCTCCATTAAAATCATATCTCACAATGTTTGAGTGCTATAACTAATTTTACTGTTATATTTGTCGATCTGAAACAAACGTATGTAGATTTCGAGAAATTGACCTAATTATTCAAATCACTTTCTCATTGGGTCTCAGTTGCCGATTATCATCTCCAGTATGTGGCACGACTGAGTGACATCCATGAAAGATCTACGACTGAACTTGTTTCCTCACTTTAGCGAATGAAGGTTACATTAATCGCAAAAAAATGATGTTAAGTTGTAAACGTGCAACAGGAGGACAAGTTTTCAGAAAGAGTTCAGTGCACATGGTTTTAAAAAAACATCGGCACAAGGTCCAAAAGCGCGGCCAATGCCGGAAGTACAAGTACTGCGCCGTATTTAGAGACAAGTTGATCATTTGAAACAAATTTACAATCATTTTTAAACGCGGTCAGAATTTAATTGAGACGGGAATGTGAAAAAAGCAAATATATTGAAAAACATTCGCCTTTTCGAATAAATGTAAAAGCATTGGATCTATTTTGTCTTCTTTGCTCCTGTCCCGCGTCCTTTTCCTTTTCGAAAATCCATTCAATGGGTTGAATAATAGATTGTTAGCATAGCCCAGAAGCAGCTACCTTTTACTAATCACGAAGTCGATTCCACTTTCAGTCAGTGTTGACATTAATATTGATATTTATACTATCTGTGTTTTCACGTACAGCACAGATGAATTTTCAAAATATTTTGATGTTAGATTCAGTTATAGAAACATGCAGTTTCACTTGCTTTGCAAAGAAGAGTTGAAGGAGTGTTTAATCCTTTTAGGGAGGTAAATAAAAACACCTCTCGTGATCTGGTAATTCGAGTAACAGATACGATAAACTCAAACTACCTAGTCCTTTCTGAAAATCTTTGTAATTCGCGGTTTACTACCATTGCTGAAACACTCAATGGCCTTATAAGGATGCACTAATACTGCAGCTACACTGGTCTGAAACTGGTTGGGTTCCAGCTAGCAGAACCCTGTTTACATTGCTTGACTCCAACCTTGCTGAAACTTCAACGGTTCTGCATTGAGGAGAGCTCTATGCATGCCTGGATTATTCGTGGGCAGAGTTTGTAGTTTTATATGCTCAGAAAGCAAGGAAGGGAGATTCCCCTGTCTAAACATTAAATTGATGCCAGGTAAGTTTACAAAGTTACCTACATGACTCGAGTACTTTACAAACCAGGTTTGATACCCCACTGGATTTACACACCAAGTTGCCACAGACTGAAGATGTCTGAGACTACCTGCCAGGAAATTTTCTGCTGTTTTGCTCCAGAGTCAGCTCCGGGAAGTTTTTTACTGGCAGGTTAGTGTCAGTACAAAATAGAAATCACTAACTTGGTAATGTGAATGCACACCTTAATAGTCAACTCTGAAGTTAAAATTATTTTGAGATAAATATGTTGTATATTCATAGACTAGCTAGTAGTTAAAAGGATTGCAATTTTGATTTGTGAATGAAAAAGACCTTCATAAACTATTGGTGATCATCACTCATGAGAATTGTGGTCTTTATCATTAAACAATTATGGTATTCCACAATTACCGCTGTGTGGTTTCTATTAATAACAAAGCCGCTCACATTGTACTGATGGTATATTCCAACAAACTTTGTAAGACTAGTTATTACTTTTGACAATTTGGTAACGTGAAAAATAGATTCATAGTAATTCGGAAAATATATATATTATATATTTAAAGTATGTTTATTCAATGCTATTAATAACAGCATCATACATTATGCATTTTTATTCATTCACAGTATATGGGCGGCATTGGCATGGCCAGCATTTTATTGTCCATCTCTAATTGCCCTTGAGAAGGTGGTGTTAAGCCCCCTTCTTGAACCACTGCAGTCCATGCGGTGAAGGTACTCCCACAATGCTGTTAGTGAGGGAGTTCCAGGATTTCAACGCAGCATCAATGAAAGAACGGGGAAATATTTCCAAGTCAGGCTGGTGTATGACTTGGAGGGGAACTTGGAGGTGTGTGGTGTTCCCATACGCCTGCTGCCCTTGTCGTTCTAGACGGTAGAGGTCTCAGGTTTGGGAGGTGCAGTCAAAGAAACATTGGCGAGTTGCTGCAGTGCATATTGCACACCGTTGTTGGAGCTGCACTCATCCCAAGCAAGTGAAGAGTATTCCATCACACTCCTGACTTGTGGACGAGAGAAAGGCTTTGAGGAGTCAGGACGTGAGTCATTCAATGCAGAATAGCCAGTCTCTGTTCTGTCTTGTGGCTGGTCCAGCTAAGATTTTGATCAATAGTGACATCCAGAATGTTAGTAGAGGATTTGATGATGGTAATATTGGAGACGGTCATTGTCTGGCACTTGTATGGTTCGAATGTTACTTATCACTTATCAGCCAGAGCCTAAATGTTGTCCAGGTCTTGCTGAGTATGTGCATGGACTGCTTCCTTATCTGACGAGTTGAGAATGGAACTGAACACTGTGCAATCATCAGCAAACATCCCCACTTCTGACCTTATGTTGAAAGAAAGGTTATTGATGAAGCAGCTGAAGATAGCTGGGTGAAGGACTCTACCCTAAGGAAATCCTGCACCAATGTCCTGGTGCTGAGATAATTGGCCTCGAATAGCCATGCTGTCTTCCTCTGTGCTAGGTATGACTCCAGCCAGTGGAAAGTTTTCCCCTCATTCCCAATGATTTCAATTTTAGTGGTGCTCCTTAATGCCACACTCATTCAAATGCTGCCTTGACATCAAGGGCAATAACTCTCACCTCACATCTGGAATTCAACATTTTGTCCATGTTTGGGCTAAGGCTATAAAGAGGCCTGGAACTGAGTTGTCAGCGTAATTCAGTGTGATGCTAGGTATTATAAGCCATATGCCCCAAAGACTGGCGGATCGTATCAAACAGCATTTCCCTTCCGCATTTCGCAACGGGCAAGGTACGGACTGCATCCAACCAGCCGTGCTTGCAAAACTCAAAACACGGTGTCCAACATTAGATATGATTCTGCGATTGGACAACATTTGCTAAATAATCCATAGTATGCTAAGAATTACACTGACAACCAATTTAAGATTGTCAGTGGGGCTCGTAGTGTGGCGCATTTGCATGTACTGGAAGCTACATATATGAATACACAGGGCCCTGTTCTTTGCAGACAGAAAGAACATGTACACACATTGCGCCTGTTTCAGCTAAACAAAATACGTGACAACCATTCATTCCTCAGAATAATGCCCTGACCAATCAGAGTCAAGCTGCCTGGGTTAAATTTCAAACAAAGCTTGGCAGTTAACTGTCAGTCACTATAAATTGGTGCATTCTCCATGGCAATGCTCCTACCAATCTGAGTCCACTTGCCAACCAATCAGCACTTTCTTCTCATACAGTATAAATTTGTTATTTTCCCTTATATTGGTTATTCTTGCGAATTGTCCTGATGAGTGCAAGACAAAAAGCTTCAATAAAATATTTCTGTTTTCAGCAGTACTCAAGTTCTGTACTACGAAATGAGTCATGGCCCAAAGCGCTTTATGATTGGCCACATTTGAGCTGCTAGATCTTTTCTGTTTCTATACCATTTAGCATGGTGATAGTGCTACACAACATAATGGAGGTTGCCTTCAGTGCGAAGGTAGGACTTCATCTCCACAAGGACTGTGCGATGGTCACTCCTACCAATACTGTCATGGACAGATGCACGTATGACAGATGGATTGGTGAGGAGGAGGTCAAGAAGGTTATTTTCTCATGTTGGTCCTCTTGCCATCTGCTGCAGGTCCAGTCTGGCAGTTATGTCCTTCAGGACTCGGCCAACTCAGTCAGTAGTGGAGCTACCAAACCACTCTCGGTGATGGACATTGAAGTGCTCTATCTGGAGTACGTTCTGTGCACTTTCTGCCCTCAGTGCTTCTTCTAAGTGGTGTTCAACATGGAGGAACACTGATTCATTAGCTGAGGGAGGATGTTAGGTAGTAATCAGCAGGAACTTTCCTTGCCCATGTTTGACCTGAAGACATGAGACTTCATTGTATCCGGAGTCAATGTTGTGGACTCTCAGGCCACTCTGTCCCGAAAGTATACCACTGTACCACCATCTCTGGTGGGTCTGTCCTGTTGGTGGGATGGAGGAGTCTGGGCCTTTCCCTGAAAGGTATGAGTCTGTGACGTGACTGAAACACCATCTGTCAAATGGAAAAATATTAATTTCGTCATATAGAACTCTGCTTGAGACTGTTTACTGGACGTTACAAATAACTTTTACAAAGCAGAACAGAACAGCTAAAGATGGCCACACACAATTTTGCATAGGAGAAGCCAAAGACCAGCTGAAAGACAGAGGTAATTACCCAGTCTAGCTAGAACAATAGGGGTGTGCTCTTATTCAATTACCTGGAATGGATTTTTTCAATAGTGGTGATCTTTGACAACAGGACAGACCCACCAGAGATGGTGGCACAGTGGTATACAGTCCGAAGGGAGTGGCCTGAGAGTCCACAACATTGACTCCGGATACAATGAAGTCTCATGTCTTCAGGTCAAACATGGGCAAGGAAAGCTCCTGCTGATTACTACCTAACATCCTCCCTCAGCTAATGAATCAGTGCTCCTCCATGTTGAACACCACTTAGAAGAAGCACTGAGGGCAGAAAGTGCACAGAACGTACTCCAGAAAGAGCTACCACCACGCCTCCCCCCCCACCCCCACCACCCCACCAAGTAGGTCTGAAGAACTTTGAATTTCAAAAAACCTTCCAGAAACTTCTGCTTTCAAACAAAGAGGTGGTCACATGACATACCTGCTGGTGTAACACTGAGTTTTGTGAATTGTGTGTCAGAAAGGAAGGAGACTGTAACTGAACTCCAAGAGGAAAGCACCTCTCTCTCAGCCTCCCTCTCCAGCAAAGTCCCAGGGGAACCTTGGCTGCAGCTAAACATCAAACCTACAGACCCTCACAGGCAACAGCCAAGAGGACAGATAAAACCTCTATTCGGCCTTCCGGAACCAGAGAAGCAAGCCTGAATTGTGCACATGGCCCCAGCAAGGACTTCAAGACTTTAACTTCAATTAAGGTCATTGAAACTCAGTATTTGAATTCCATTTATTACGGACATTACTTCAACTCTAAACTCTCTTCCCCTCAGTATCTATTTGTGTATGTATGTGTGTGTGCCTCTCATATGAATATGAGCGTAGATGCGTCACGTATTTTAGTAATTTTAACCGGTTTAGAGTGATAAGGTTAATAAACTTACATCTTTCTTGTTTAAACCTAAGAAAACCTGTCTGATTGGTTCATTTGTAATTATATTCAAGGAACAGTGAGCAAGAGCTCACTGAGGTGGTAAACTAAAATCACTGTGGTTAAAGGAATAAACCCTGTTGTGGTCAAACCAGCGAAGGGGCAGCCTGAGACCCCTTCCTCACCTAGTCCTCACAGTGAGTATGGCTATGTCAGTCTGTTGCTTGACTAGTCTGTGGGACAGCTCTCCTAATTTTGGCTGAAGTCCCCAAATATTAGTGAGGAGGACTTTGCAGGGCTGACTGGGCAGTGTGTGTGTGCTTTTGTCACGTCTGAATACAATGCCTAGATTGATGCCAGGTTGTCCATCTGATTTTATTCTTACTATAGTCTTTCATTGTCATTTGGTACAACTGAGTGGGCTGTTTGACCATTTCAAAGTCAAACCACATTGCTGTGGATCTGGAGTCACACATAGGCCAGACCAGGTAAGGGCACCAAATTTCCTTCCCTAAAGGACATTATTGAACCAGATCAATTTTTACCACAATTTAGTAATTTCATGGTCACCATTACTAATGCCAGTTTTTAAAATTCCACATTCATTTAATTAACTGAATTTAAATTCCCCAGCTGTTATGGTGGGATTTGAACTCTGTCTCCAGATCATTAGACCAAACCTCTGTATTACCAGTCCACTAACATAACCACTTTGCTACATACGCTGCTATCATAATAATAACTTCACTTTATTGTGGTTGCCATATTAGTAATAAAAATTAATATGAATATAACCTTTGAAAAATAGACAAACTGCAAAATACTAAAAGGCTTCTCTTGAGGAATCACTGTGCTTTTGAAATTTTAAACCAACATTGTTTGATTATGAATATTTGTTCAAAATAGTAGTAGTTTTAGATCATGGTCCTAAGCCACAGGCAGCATGAAATTTCCCACTCCCTGGAGAGTGAGAGATATTTGACAAATGGGTTTCTCTCGCCCATTCTTTCTTTTCAGGATATCTCTCTTTCCCTTCTTTTAACAGGAACTTATCCCTTTAACAGGTTCTTTCTTTGCACTTCCCACAACAGACTATCTCTACCTCTCGATTCTAATCCCCTAGCCCAAAATATTCTCTCTTTTTATTGCTTGCTGTCTGTCTGCGCCCACCCCATTGACTCTGAATATGCAATCACTCGATTTTAAAGTTCACATTCTTATGTTTAAATGCCCCCATGGCCTTGCCCCTGCCTATCTCTGTAACCTCCTCCAGCCCTACAATCCTCTGACAACTCTGCATTGCTTCAATTTTATATTATTTTTATTTTATTTAGAGATACAGCACTGAAACAGGCCCTTCGGCCCACCGAGTCTGTGCCGCCCAACAACCACCCATTTATACTAACCCTACAGTAATCCCATATTCCCTACCATCTACCTACACTAGGGGCAATTTACAACAGCCAATTTATCTATCACCTGCAATTCTGGCCTCTTGTGCATCCCTGATTTTGCTTCACCCTTCCATTGGTGGCTGCACATTCAGCTGTCTAGGCCCTAAAGTCTGGAATTCCCTCCCTATATCTCTCAGCCTCTCTACTTTTCTCTCCTCCTTTATGACGCTCCTTAAAACCTACCTCATTGACCAAATTTTTGGTCACCTGTCCTTAAGTGGCTCGTTGTCCAATGTTCTCTGATAATACTCCTGTGAAGTGCCTTAAGATGTTTTGGTACATTAAAGTTGCTGTATAATTTTTGTTTGTGATTGTGCATTATTGGGAGTGGTGAAGGGTTTATCTAGCATCCATGAGGCATCAGGGTGTGTTGCAATATTTACGGAAGGGTGAGTGGGGTTGTTGCAGCCAGATTTATGGATAGGTTTATGATTTTTTGTAATTTTTAAATTAAGAACCTACTTTATTGCACTTGTTCAATTGGGTCTGCCAAGTAAAAGCAATTAGCTAAAAATGCCTTTTGATAAAGAAAGTTAATATTTAGGAAATATTTGATCTGGATTTTTTTGAAAGATGCAAGAAACATTGAAATGGGGAGAACGTACAGACAGAATAAACATGTTTTTAACAAACGAGAAATAGATGTTATTTTCAATGAAAAAAAATGGGATTAGACCTAAAGGCTTTGGCAACAGAAGATGTGAAAGTCAGTCCTGCCACTAGAGAGGAAAGTGAGAAAAAGTGTGAATTTATCAAATTCCAAGCGTCCATGGTGATACAGAACCTTTGACCTGGGAAACATCTGATTTTGATCTCCATCTGGTACTGCTGGCTATGTTGGAATGTGAACCTAAATGTCTTTCAATTGATTATTTATGTACCCTGCCTTGATCAAAATTTGTTATGCATCTGTACAAGATGACACCGACGATAAATATCAAACTCTTTCAGGTATTGCATGATAATGCAGGCCCTCTTCTTTTCTGAGTGACTAGGAAAGACCAGCTAAACCTTTTAATACTGGCATTTCAAACAGTGCCTCCATTTGAATTTATATTGTTCATTTAAAAAAAGTTTGGAAAGTTATGGTTTTTACAGACAAGAGCAATGGATAGTGAAAGTACATCTCAGGTCAGCAATAGTACTGAATTCACTAAAATAAAAGCAAAATACTGCGGATGCTGGAAATCTGAAACAAAAACAAGAAATGCTGGATTCACTCAGCAGGTCTGGCAGCATCTGTGGAAAGAGAAGCAGAGTTAACGTTTCGGGTCAGTGACCCTTCTTCGGAACTGAATTCACGTTGCCCAAGATTGACTGCAATTATCATAAATAATACAATAATAAACATCTGAACTTTTTGACTCACCCACTTCAAAATGAAATAAAGCCTTAATTTTAATATTTTTAAACACTATTCTAATAGTTTATACTATTTTCCACAAGTGTAAACTATTTTTCAGTTTGTAACATTCTTGCCTTTGAGTCAGAAGACTGTAGGCTGCATTTTATGAGCGTGTGAAAATCGAGGTGGCGCGCTTGGATCTCGGCAGGGGCCCATTAACATAGTGGTGATGTGCGGCTCCTCCCATATTATGTGGTGGGTGGGAAGGGGGATCATCCGGTGCCTTGATGGACGTCAGCACAACTGATGGTCATGTGCTGGGACCCTATTTAAAGGGCATCTAGCACATCAGCTGTGCCTACATCTACACAGGAGACAGAAGCAAGCAGCAGTTGCAGAGACTGATCCATCAGTGAAAAGAGAAACTTATCTGCATGGAGACTGAGGGGCATGCCAGGGTGGCACCACGGTTCAGTGATGCCTCCCTGCTACTCTCCTCCAGGCTCTGCAGGCAAGGCGGGAGGTCCTCTTCCCCGGCGATGGCTAGAAGAGGCCCTCCCACCAGACCAAGATAGCCTGGCTGGAGGAAGCACAGGTGGTCAGTAGCCATGGGGCCACCCGCCAAGACTGGGTCCAGTGTCTCAAATGGATGAATGACCTGCTGCCAACTTCAAAAGTAAGTGCAACTTTACACCAGGGCGCCAGTGAAACTGGGTGCACCCACACAGAGTGGCACATGTGTGCCACTGCCATGCCGATGAAAGGGAGGTTGGGCAGGGAGCAAAGACGTTGCATGAATGGAGAAATGTATGGTAGAACTTACCCTTGTTTGCTGCTCAGAGAATGGCTCACTCAGGAGTGCGCACCGAGCATCCCCACCATTGTGCCCATCAACCCTCTTGTGGCATGTGTCGTGCTGATGAACTGCCATCTGTATTAGCTGCCCCCTTGCTCCTCCAGGCAACAAGGGCCCACAGTGCCAGGGAGGTCGCCCGTACTGATGGAGGTGCAGCTGACATAAGATGGCTGATAGATGCTGAGGAGGAGGCCCAGGAGAGATCAGTAGCTGAGTTGACACACTGATTTAGTGAAGTAGACGTCGGGGTCCATGGTGAACATACTTCTGATCAATATAAACACTGATCAATGTGGAATTGCGGTTCTGTGATGCAATACTGTTGTAATTGTGAAATCTGCTACATCAGGACTGACAGTGTGCTCTTCCCATTGTGTCTTCCAAGCTCTGAGCCGACCCCAGCTGTGCAGGACCCCTCCCACACCTCGGAGGAAGAGTCCCCCTCAGAGGACGTAGCCTCCCATGACACTAACGCACCTTCCACCAGAGCAGATACAGCCACCTCGGTGGGTATCCGTTTGGCCTTAGAGTGTGGGTCACAAGCGGGTGAGAGCACTGCACACACGCCGGAGCAGCTGACTGAGGCTGAGACAGCCGAAGCCACAGACAGTCAGAGGTCTGTGGGTTTCCAGGCCCATGCTGAGCCCCAGGCTACTGATGACCTCTGCCATTGGCAGCACAGGGCATGAGGAGCTGATGCAGAAGTACTGGCAGCAGCAGGCAGAGATGCCACAGGCCATGCGCAGCCTTGAGTGGATGGTGTGCGAGTGCACCCAGGCCATGACAACTGCCATGTCGCAAGCATATGAGTGCCTGGCGCCATCTATTGAGGCGGCAGCGGCCCTCTTGGTGAGCCAGAATCAATTAATACGTGTTGACCTGCAATCCCTCGCCACGGCCATGACATCCATTCAGCAGTAGATAGGCGAGAGAGGAACCAGGGGCATGGAGACTGTCCCTGCCCCTGGTTCTTCCCAGGAAAGCAGAGTGGTTCCAAGGAACCCGGAGATGGAGGAGGCGAGCCTGCGTGACACATCTGGGATCCCCCCTCAAGGTGATCCCAATGTGGATGCCAGCCCTTCCGCCCCTCCACCTGTGAGCCAGGCTCCAGCAGCCAAGATAGCTGAGGAGAGTTCTGCGCTGACGCAGGATTCCCCTAGCCAGCCGGGCTCCTCCAGGCCTCATGCATTCAGAGGACGACCGTCGAAGTCATCCACAGCCAAAGGGCAATCCAATCAACAGCCGACCTCCAGTCCAGCTGCTAGCACTGAGGTTGCACCAAAAAGGAGCACTCGCAAGCATATAAAGAAAACACACTGACAGAAAAGGGAATGCGTGGGTGTCACTACAATGTAAATATGTTTTTCACTAAATGTTCTTCATGAACATGTGTGTCCTTTTCTTCTGTGTGAATGATGTGTGTCAGCATTTACCGCTGATGTCTTATCCCTTTTCATCATTGGCCTTTCAGGAATGCCAATGTGTGCAATAACATCATTGCCATGCCAACATTACTCATGTGCGTCTCCATGGATGCAGTGACATGGACAGGAGCCGCTGTCAATATGAGGGCCACAGGCATAGGATGTCCACTGAATCCCATGGGCTACAGGTCATCGCTGAGCAGTGCACAGAGATGTGTCATCACCTCCCTCGACATCTGCAGTCTCCTCTGACACCGGCACCCTGACATCCGCTGGTATGTCATGCAGCATCTATAGATGCGTGGTGTCCTATAGTGGTGAGCTCCCCTTGGGGACTGCTGCCTCTACGTGGTCTGCACCTGGCTATTGGTTCAGCCTGTGGTGCATATGGATCCTCAGGAGAAGTGAATCGCGGAATCTAGGATGAGCCATTCCCATCTCCACTATCCTTCGCTTTTTCTGAGCTTTCTAACAGGGTAAGCATTGTTGCTGAAAGGCACATCAGGTGCTTTCATGCATCAACTATGTGGCATGGCGTGGCATTGCACGTCTTAGCTACAACTAAGTGTGGCACTGAATGACAACAGTAAGATTCCACCAGCTGCATCGATTGCCCCACCAGCCAGATAACCTTTACAAGCCTACCGTTTCTGGCATCCTTCTCACGCACAGGGTGACTGGAGTGCCGTTGCTCCCTCACACACATGCACAAACAAACAATGGCGCAGAGCCGCCACTGTTTATGGAGGGAGGGTACGCATGAACGGGACGGCAGGTGACATCCGCCCCTTCAGCTAAAAATGAGGAACTGAGGAGCGGCGAGCAGAAGGATGCATAATCAGGCAAGGTACGTAGCGCTTAGCATATGTAAATTGACGTGCTGTCGCTGAGCGATGGGTGGGGGGGGGGGGGGTGCCGCACCGAGGTCCTGCCACTGCCTTTAAAATGCATTGGGACCTTCCCGGCGTCGGGTGTCAAGGTAGGCCTCTCCCGGAAGAATTTTCTGGGCAACAATGCCAAGACCCCGACGCCGGAGGGCTAGTAAAATTCAGCCCTGTGTTCATGCCCAAGTTCAGCATGTAATCTAGGCTGTCACTTCAATGCAATACTGAGGGGGTGCTGATTTATTGGAGGTGCCATCATTTTGGTTCATGTAGATGTAAAACATCATCTGGCATTATGTGAGGAAAGGTAGACAGGAGTTTTGGCCAATATTCCTCCCTCAGCCATTACTACAAAAATACAGAATTTCTGGTCATTCATTTATTGTTTGCATGACTTTGTTGTGCATAAATCAGCTGACTACACTTCAAAAGTATTGGTTATAAAGTACTTTTGGATGTCCTGTCACGATAATGCACTATATAAAAAAAAACTCTATCTTTTATTACCGTTTTTGATTTTGACAATACTTTTGAATAAATAATTATTTCCTGTGGCCTTTCTGATCAATATTGCCAAGCACCCCTAGCCCGATCTAAGCACATGGAGTGCCTAGTACCATCTGAAAATTGGGTGGTATAAAGAGGAAAATACAGAATAGGATGTGATGTGACCATTGCTGTCAATTATAGCAATCCAGCATTCCAGAATACATGATGATACCTATATTGGATGGCATTTCCAATGGGAATACAGAAATGGTGAAAAAATGGCAACATTTTCCCCGCCATTTTGACTTGCCTATGTTTAAATGATTAATATTTAGATGTTATTTCCTAGTATATCTGGAGGTAAGTGCTGAAATAGAGAAAAAGGAGGCAGAAAGAAAAACAAAAGAATCATAAGAAAAAGCAGAAGTACATAACAACAAGGTAAAGAAAAGGACACAGAAATGATCCAGCAAGAAATTCCAAAGCAAAAGAAACACACAGTATGTTAAAAATGTTTTCTCATTTGTATGTACTTTTTTACATTCCCTTGGTATATACATTTTAAATCTATATAGTTTCAGGATTTATTTGCTTCTGTTGTTTTATTAGTGTATTCTCACCTGTGTTTTTAATGGAAGGTAAAAATAATAAAGCAATGTACAGTTTATGCAAAAAGATTCATTATAATCTGGGAATTCTGGCATTATAAAGATATTTTTCACTGAAAATTAATTAATTGATGTTTCCTTTGTTGCACTATAAGATGTAGGTTCTAATAGGCTGATAGTGAATATGTCAATGTATCTCAGATTTTATTGGTACCTTCCTTAGTATTTGCTCTGAGTGGGTATAATTCATATCAAAGTCTATTACAGTTTGTTTAGACATTGTTTTCTGTGTTCTCTTTTATTATTAGGTGAATTTTTAGCAATGCTTGATTTTGTTTAGACTTGTATTTATATTGTGAGGTAAGTCTTTAGTTGTTATGGTTGTAAATAGAACACTATGCAGCTGCAATAGGGTGGTGCTGGCTTGGGCAGAATGGGGAATAATGAGTGTAGTACAGTGTAGCTAGTGTCAGAAATTGAAAAGTACAGTAATTTGCAGATTTATTACTGTTATTTTTGGTTTATCATTGTTACTTATATCATTTTAAATGTGGATTATGTTAGTCCAATTTTGCTTAATTTTAAATTTATTACTGTTTTTTATTACTTAAGCCTTTGCTTCATTAACTTTAAACAGTGAGCTCGAAAGAGGGGTTATGCCATCACTACACTGCTGTTAACTTTATTGTTAAAGAAACCTTCATCATGAAACACAGTGCTAACTACTGTACAAATTACTTCTGTTATTTTACAATTGCTATTTAATGAAAATCTTATATATAATCTCAGGATGCAGGTATTGCTGGCAAGTCCAGCATTTATTCCCCATCCCTAGTTGTCCTGGAGAAGGTGCTGGTGGGCCTTCTTTCTGGATTTCTGAAGTCCATAGATGCTGCTACAAATGCTGTTGGATAGGCAGTTCCAGGATTTTGACCCAATGACAATGAAGGAAAATCATAGAGAGACTGAATGGACTGAAGTAGTGAAGCTTGTGACGCATGTTGTGTATATATCCACAATTAAAATGGATAATCCCCTTAAAACTACTTGTAACATGAAGTTTAATAAAGTCTTTGATAAGTACAAGTATCAAATTTCAGAACATTCTGACTCTAGAATTATTGAAAATAATTTATTTTGTTATTTACAATCTTATTTAGTATAACATCACAATATGTAACAGTCATAGTAAATTATAACAGTGCTGTTAGACGGCTTTAGATTAGCAATGATAAATAACGATAAATCGTTGGTTAGGACAGGATCAGCTGAACAACCACACAGGTCTTACTAGCTGTAGCACCGGAAAACTTGTCACAATTAAACCCAGACAGTGTGGTAGATTATAAGGGCCCTCTGGGAGTATTGCTTCAGCCAACTGCACGGTATAGACTGTACTCCATGATCTGAAGCTACACATCACTTTTTAAAACATAGTTATGCTATATTTGGAAAGCATTAAATTAATTAACAGAAGATTCTTCAATAGAATGGGCACTATTCTTTGTAAATTTCAAGGTGCAGTGTTTTGAATAAAGCTGTCAGGAAAATATTTTTACAGACCTTCAACAACTAGCATTCTTATGACAAGTAAATATAACCTCAAAAGTATGTACTGAGAACATGTTTTGTATAATCGATGCACTAAATAGAGTAATAGAAAGGATAGTTTTAAAGTCAGGCAGAGAGACAAAAAGTTTCTTTACTTGTTGAATCTGGGATCCATGCTAGTTTACAGCACCTCAGGCTATTGTAGGTCCAGATTCAACTTCTTTGTACAGCTCATTGCAACTCATTACTGTATTAGTGGTATAATGTTTTTTTGATAATACATAATTCATTCCTAATGGACATGCAAAGCTGAAGCTGATGTCTTAATGGCATTCACATGTGTTCCTATTTTAAAGGTTTAAAGGTTGATTTTACTTCTGGATGTTGGTCTGTCTATTGAAAAAAAAAACTCCCGTTTCCATTATACATTAAGAAGATGTACAATAACAAAGCCCTACTGCAACAATCAAATTAAAAGAGTTTACATAATTTTAGAGGCCAAAGACAGCAGACGCCAAGTTCCACAGGACACAATCCCACTGGTTACACTGGGACTGAGCCTGCTGGTGTTTTCCAATCCTGATGTATCAGAGTTTGGGAAGGTGGGGGATGGAAGGGGTGTGTCAGAGGGAGGCCACATAATTAGCATAGTGTAGGCAGATGCTGGTGCCAGTACATTGTCTGTCCCATAAACAGAAATGCAGAAATTCAGCAGAGAACCAGCTCAACTGGTCAAATCGGTCAAGTTCTAGAAGGCTCACAACTCTGCTCACTTACTGGTGAAATCTCTAACCTTGTAGAAGTGCTTATCGGGCAGTTAGCTCTTTCCTTACTTTTGTTCCAATTTTCTCCCTTCCCGAAGGTGCTGATGTTTACTGGGCCATGGTACTATTTTGTCCAAGTGCCACCAAAAGGGTGTACTGGAACATGGTACATTGGAAGCAGTCTGGTAAGTGTGTAGATACATGCATATGCAAACACACACATTCCAGCAGGAATCACGAGACGGTGATCAGGAACAGAAATCTCCCTAATTTGGAAGCACTGCCCATTTCCAGTTCTGGTCATCTAACTCAGGACTGAGCTAACTGAGAAGCAAATCAAACTTCTGGCCTCCATAGTTTAAAACATGCTGAGCAATGGCTTTACTTATTAGACCACTAATGGAGCTAACTCTTATTTTTAAGACATTACAGCAGGTAGATTGAGTATTTTTTAAGCTCGATCACTTACATGTGAGTTTCAATAACGTAGCAGCCAATGTGTAGGTGGCTTTGTAGCTGACACCAAACTGCTGATTTCCAAGACATTATACTACACAATTTGTCCTGGTGCACTGCAACAAATATACAGATTCTAAAAGGCATGATTAATTTAGATGTACAGTTTTCTGGGTGGTTAGTCACTTTCTTCAGGAAATTAAATGATACAGCGGAAGTCTATGAAAGGACAATTAGGCATGATTTGTAGAGAAAAAGGGTTTCATTTCATTTATATATCTTGACATGCATTCACCATGTACATTTAATACTAAACATTTAATGTATCTCTCTTGGCAAAGAAACAACCAAGAGCCATTTAAATCCACCTTTCCTGTTGTGATTTTAGCCAAAGCTGTCATCAGATATCTGTCAATCTCTATAATAGTGGAAAACACAAGATCGTATATATATCTATATATATTCTGAGTTTGTATTTTAAATATGAGCATACCTTTCTGTCCCTACTAAATATAAAAAATAAATGTAATAATTACTGCATGATATTTCTTATTTACCTGGTTCCAAAAGATCTGAAGCATTATCTGCAGTTCATTCATTTAACAAAATGCATGAAAGATATCACTTGTAGCATACACAATTCTTAAATAATTCATGGATTTGTCTCTTTGCATATATGCCTTGAAGGAACGGCCGAGAACGTGAATTCATCCTGAGGGAAACTGCACAAACATACAACATACTATTGCACCATTGGGCCATCAATTGCCTAAATTTGGATTGTGTTTACAATTGGAAATTTCTATTTTCTATTTAAAATTTACAATTACTAACTTATTTAGAATCTTTCTGCAAGCTAACTTCCACACGAGTTATAATAGGTTGTAAGGGCATTACTGACTGAACGGTACTATATCTAATTATATAGTATACACTTGCACGACATCTAAATAGAATGAATACCTAAGTTAAATAAATTATTATTTAATAGCTCCCCATTTTCAACATAACTAAAAATAAAAGACAATCCACAAGAAATTTACATACGAGCGAACATACGAATATACGAATTAGGAGCAGAGGTAGGCCATTCCGCCCCTCAAGCCTGTTTGCCATTCAATAAGATCATGGCTGATCTGATTGTGTCTTGAATTCCACATTCCCATCTACCCCCGATAACCTTTGATTCCCTTGCCGAACGCGAATCTTCCATATTTAAAATTCAAAGAAGCACTTTTATGAAAGCAGCACATACCTCACGAATGGTTTCAGATTTCAACACCATTGTGGGATGTGCATGAGATATATCCAATCAACTACAATGTTTAATGTATTAATATTTCATTGCCAAAGTGGGAATGCCAATTGGCTATGAATTTGCTATATTATTCAAATGGTGACACTGAAGTATTTTAATGCATAAAAATAAGTAAATTTTCCCTCTCGTTAATGTCCAGTGTGCACCAGTTCATGGGACACAACAGCAAAGAAAAAAGGCAAAGTCCTGTAATACTGGATCTCTGCCCCTTTTGTGCATAACATGTCAAACATGGAGACATAGAAAGCTGTCAGGAACAGGCGTAAGGTTGCAAATGACCATGGAAAATGGTACAAGACCATTCAGTGTCATTTTCCTGTGTTAATGCTGGACGCATTATTTTCAATTACTGCCTATATAACTGGTATTCAGAATTACTAGACCGTAAATTTAGATGAAAAGTTTTTTCAAAGGGAAAGGTAGCGTAGTGGTAATGTTACTGGCCTAGTAATCCAAAGGCCCGGACTAATGCTCCAGAGACACGAGTTCAAATCCCACCAGGATGGCAGCTGGTGGAATTTAAATTCAATTAATTAATAATCGGGAATAAAATGCTAGTCTCAGTAATGGAGAACTTGAAACTACCAAATTGTCATAAAAATCCATCTGGTTAACTAATGCCCTTTAGGAAAGCAAATCTGTTGTGCTTACCCTGACCTACATGTGACTCCAGACCCACAGCAATATGGTTGACTCTTAATTGCCCTCTGAAATGACCTAGCAAGCTACTCAGTTGCATCAAACGGCTACAGAAAAGTAGTATAAAGAATAAAACCCAATGGACCACTGGGCATCAACCTAGGCACCGGAAATGAAAAAGGCACAGTCTGCCCAGTTAATTCTGCAAAGTCCTCCTCACCAACATCTGGGGGCTTGTGCCAAAATTGGGAGAGCTGTCCGACAGAGTAGTCAAGCATCAGCCTGACATAGTCATACTCCCTGAATCATATCTTACAGCCAATGTCCGAAAGTCCTCCAACATCATCCCTGAATATGTCCCATCCCTCTGGCAGGACGGGCCCATCACAAGTTGCGACACAGTGGTGTACAGTCGGGAGGGAATGACCCAGGGAGTTTGCACTGAGTGTGAGGAAGGGAGTTTGGTAAGTGAGTGAATTTTAAGAGTTAATCTCTCAAGACTAGTTTTTGTTTTGTTTTGTTTACATCTAGCAATTAATTGAAATTTCTGTTTCAGTTAAGAGGTAAGTTAGATTTCTTGCAGTTTTAAACAGGGGTATACTAACACACTGAGAGTATCTGTAGCTAGTTAATTAGGTAACTAGATTAAACTGGTTTCTGAGCTCTAGCAGAGCTGACACAGCATTGTTTTCAGACTATAAAGTAAGGGGACTCTTAGTGCTGCTTGTCTGCATTGAGTGCTGCTGCAGGGCACAGAGTGTTAAGAAGGGAGTTTGGTAATTGAGGGAGTTCGGTAAGGAGGGGAACTATAAATTAGGCAGAAAATAAATTTAAGTACACAGAGTGTAAAGTGGGAGTTTGATGCGTGAGGGAAGGGCTCCTTTCTTTCTTCCTTTATTCTACCTTTTTTCAGCCTCCAGTAGCTGCCTCTCTCTTCGGTACAGGGGAATAAGTTGATTGGTGAGTAACTGGTAAGTTATTTTACTTCTCATTGTAATAAAAAGTTTTTAAAGTTATATTATGGCAGATCAGCTTGGCCAAGTGGAACGTACGTCCTGCAGTATGTGGGAAGTCATGGACGCACCATGTGTCCGAGACGAACACATCTGCAGGAAGTGTCACCAGCTGCAGAAGTTTGAGCTCCTGATTTCGGAACTCAAGCGGTGGTGTGAGTCACTGCTGTGCATCCATGAGGCAGAGGACTACGTGGATAGCACATTGAGGGATGTGGTCACAGCGCAGGTTAGGAGCATGCAGGCAGAGAGGGAATGGGTGACCGTCAGGCAGTCTAAGAGAACCAGGCAGGCAGTGCAGGAGTCCCCTGAGTCTATCCTGCTTGTTAATCGATTTTCCATTTTGGATACTAGTGCAAGCGATGGTTCCTTGGGGGAGTACAGCCAGAGCAAAGTCTGTGGCACTACGGGCGGCTCAGCTGCACAGGAGGGGAGGAAGTAGAGTGGAAGAATAATAGTGATAGGGGAGTCAATAATCAGGGGATCAGACAGGCATTTCTGTGGCAGTAAACGTGACTCCAGGATGGTGTGTTGCCTCCCTGGTGCCAGGGTCAAGGATGTCAAGGGGTATGTGGAGCAGATCCGAAAGCGGAATTGAGGCCTGGGACTGATCAGCCATGATATTATTGAATGGTGGGGCAGGCCTGAGGGGCTGAATGGCCTACTCCTGCTCCTATTTCTTATGTTCTTATGTCACGGAGCGGCTGCAGGACATCCTTCTGGGGGAGGATGAACAGCCAGAGGCTGTGGCCCGCATTGGTACCAATGACATAGTAGGAAGAGGGATGAGGTCCTGAAAGCAGATTTTGGGCAGTTAGGAAGGAAATTAAAAAGCAGGACCTCCAAAGCAGTAATCTCAGGATTACTCCCAGTGCCATGTGCTAGTGAGCATAGGAATAAAGAGATTGATTGATTGAACACATGGCTGGCAAATTAGTGTAGGAGGGAGGGCATCAGATTTTTGAGGTATTGGGACTGGTTCTGGGGCAGGTGGGACCTGTACAAGATGGATGGGCTACACCTTAACATGACTGGAACTAATATCCTCGCAGGGAGATATGCTAGCGCTGTTGGGGAGGGTTTAAACTAGCTTGTCAGGGGGATGGGAACCTGAGGTGTAGCTCAAATTGGAAAGAGGTGATACTGGTAACAGGAGGTAGAAAAGTAGCAAGTGACAGGAGAAAGAAAGGCAAGCATCAACTAGGCTTAGAATGCAGAATAATGTCAAGAAGACAAGGTTAAGGGCACTCTACCTGAATGCATGCAGCATTTTCAACAAGGTAGATGTTTTAAAGGCCCAAATAGAGGTAAATGGGTATGATCTAATTGCCATAACACAAGTGTGGCTATAGGGTGACCAAGACTGGGAACTGAATATTCAAGGATATTCGACATTTGGGAAGGACAGGCAAAAAGGAAAAGGAGGTGGTTTTGCTCTGATAATAAGGGATGGGATCAGTATGTTAGTAAGGGAGGATCTCAGATCGGAAGAACAAAATGTGGAATTTGTTTGGGTGGAGCTAAGAAACAGCAAGGGGCAGCAAACATTGGTGGGAGTTGTTTATAGGCCACCAAACAGTAGTGGTAGTATGGGGCATGGTGTTAATTAGAAGATTAGAGAAGCATGTGACATCGGTAATACAGTAATCATGGATGACTTCAATCTGCATTTAGACTGGGTAAACCTAATGAGCCCTAATGGTACAGAGGACGAGTTTCTGGATTGTGTTAGGGATGGTTTCCTAGAGCAGTATGTTGAGCAACTGACTAGAGAACAGGCTATTTTAGATCTAGTTTTATGTAATAAGAAAGAGCTAATTAATAATCTTGTTGGAAAAGAATCTTTAGGGATGAGTGACCATAATATGATAGAATTTTACATTATGTTTGAAAGTGAGGTAGTTGAATCTGAAGCCAGGGTGTTAAATTTGAACAAAGGAAATTATGAAGGTATGAGGGGCAAACTGGTTGAAGTGGGATGGGGAAAATACATTAAAAGGTATGACAGTACATAGGCAATGGATAGTCTTTAAAGAAATATTACATAGTTTACAGCAACTATGCATTCCTTCAAGGCACAAAAACCCCAGAATTAAAGGCAGTCAACCGTGGATACAAGGGAAGTTAAGGATGGCATAAGATTAAAAGAAAAGGCCTATAAAGTTTCCAGAAATAATAATAAATCTGAGGATTGGGAGGATTTTAGAACACACCAAAGGAGGACGAAGAAACTGATGAAGAAAGGGAGACTAGAATATGAATGTAAGCCAGCAAAAAAATATAAAAACGGACTGTAAAAGCTTCTATAGGTAAGTGAAGAGGAAACATTTGGCTAAGACAAATGTGGGTCCATTACAGGCAGAGTCAGGAGAATTTATAATGGGGAATAGAGAAATGGCAGGGAAGCTAAATGATTACTTTGTGTCTGTCTTCACTGAGGAAGAGACAAGAAATCTCCCAGAATTAGAGATCCAAGGGATTAGGGGGAATGAGGAATTGAAGGAAATTAGTATCAGTAAGAAGGTTGTATTGGAGAAATTAATGGGGCTGAAGATTGATGAGTCCCCAGGACGTGATATTCTGCATCCCAGACTATTGAAAGAGGTAGCTATGAAGATAATGGATGCATTGGTGATCATCTTCCAAAATTCTATAGATTCTGGAGCGGTTCCTGCAGATTGGAAGGTTGCAAGCGTCACCCCACTATTTAAGAAGGGAGGGAGAGAGAAAACAGGGAATTACAGAGGATGTTACTAACAGAATTGATAACGGGGAGTTGGTTGACATGTTATACTTGGATTTTCAGAAGGCTTTTGATAAAGTCCCCCACAGGAGGTTGGTTAGAAAAATTAAAGCACATGGGATGGGAAATAATATACTGGCATGGATTAAAGATTGGTTAACAGGCAGAAAGCAGAGAGTAGGAATAAATGGGTCATTCTCACATTGGCAGGCTGTGACTAGTGGGGTACCACAGGAATCAATGCTTGGGCCCCAGCTGTCCACAATATATAACAATGACTTGAATGTGGGGACCAAATGTAGTATTTCCAAGTTCGCGGATGACACAAAACTAGGTGGGAATGTATGTTGTGAGGAAGATGCAAAGCGGCTTCAAGGGGATTTAGACAAACTTAGTGAGTGGGCAAGAATGTGGCAGATGGAATATAATGTGGAAAAATGTGAGGTTATCCACTTTGGTAGGAGGAACAGAGTATTTCTTAAATGGTAAGAGATTAGAAAGTGTAGATGTACAGAGGGACCTGGGTGTCCTTGTCAAAAAGTCACTGAAAGCTAACATCCAGTGTACAGGCTGTTGAGCCCAGTGTACAGGCTGTTGAGCCCAGTGTACAGGCTGTTGAGAGTAGTGAGGTAGGGGATAAGGTTACAGGGACGCAAGAGGGCACTGGCAAGCAAGAACTTGGTTTAAAGTCTGTCTACTTCAACGCCAGGAGCGGCCGGAATAAGGTGGGTGAGCTTGCAGCATGGGTTGGTACCTGGGATCCTGATGTTGTGGCCATTTCGGAGACATGGGTAGAGCAGGGGCAGGAATGGATGTTGCAGGTTCCGGGATTTAGATGTTTCAGTAAGAACAGAGAAGAGGGTAAAAGAGGGGGTTGGGGGGTGTGGCATTGTTAATCAAGGAAAGTATTACAGCGGCAGAAAGGACGTTTGAGGACTCGTCTACTGAGGTAGTATGGGCCGAGGTTAGAAACAGGAGAGGAGAGGTCACCCTGTTGGGAGTTTTCTATAGACCTCCGAATAGTTCCAGAGATGTAGAGGAAAGGATAGCAAAGATGATTCTCGACAGGGGCGAGAGTAACAGGGGAGTTGTTATGGGTGACTTTAACTTTCCAAATATCGACTGGAAATACTATAGTTCGAGTACTTTAGATGGGTCTGTTTTTGTCCAGTGTGTGCAGGAGGGTTTTCTGACACAGTATGTGGACAGGCCAACCAGGGGTGATGCCACATTGGATTTGGTACTGGGTAATGAACCCGGCCAGGTGTTCGATTTAGATGTAGGTGAGCACTTTGGCGATAGTGATCACAATTCGGTTAGGTTTACCTTAGCGATGGGCAGGGACAGGTATATACCGCAGGGCAAGAATTATAGCTGGGGGAAAGGAAATTATGATGCGATTAGGCAAGATTTAGGATGTGTAGGATGGGGAAGGAAACTGCAGGGGATGGGCACAAACGAAATGTGGAGCTTATTCAAGGAGCAGCTAATGCGTGTCCTTGATAAGTATGTACCTGTCAGGCAGGGAGGAAGTTGTCGAGCGAGGGAGCCGTGGTTTACTAAAGAAGTTGAAGCGCTTGTCAAGAGGAAGAAGGCGGCTTATGTTAGGATGAGGCGTGAAGGCTCAGTTAGGGCGCTTGAGAGTTACAAGCTAGCCAGGAAGGATCTAAAGGGAGGGCTAAGAAGAGCAAGGAGAGGACACGAGAAGTCATTGGCGGATAGGATCAAAGAAAACCCTAAGGCTTTCTATAGGTATATCAGGAATAAAAGAATGACTAGAGTTAGATTAGGGCCAATCAAGGATAGTAGTGGGAAGTTGTGTGTGGAATCAGAGGAGATAGGGGAAGCGTTAAATGAATATTTTTCGTCTGTATTTACAGTAGAGAAAGAAAATGTTGTCGAGGAGATTACTGAGATACAGCCTACTAGGCTAGATGAGATTGAGATTCACAAGGTGGAGGTGTTAGCAATTTTGGAAAGTGTGAAAATAGATACGTCCCCTGGGCCAGATGGGATTTATCCTAGGATTCTCTGGGAAGCCAGGGAGGAGATTGCAGAGCCGTTGTTGTTGATCTTTATGTCGTCATTGTCGACAGGAGTAGTGCCGGAAGACTGGAGGATAGCATATGTTGTCCCCTTGTTCAAGAAGGGGAGTAGAGACAGCCCTGGTAATTATAGACCTGTGAGCCTTACTTCGGTTGTGGGTAAAATGTTGGAAAAGGTTATAAGAGATAGGATTTATAATCATCTTGAAAAGAATAAGTTCATTTGCGATAGTCAGCACGGTTTTGTGAAAGGTAGGTCGTGCCTCACAAACCTTATTGAGTTTTTCGAGAAGGTGACCAAACAGGTGGATGAGGGTAAAGCCATGGATGTGGTGTATATGGATTTCAGTAAGGCGTTTGATAAGGTTCCCCACGGCAGGCTATTGCAGAAAATACGGAAGTATGGGGTTGAAGGTGATTTAGAGCTTTGGATCAGAAATTGGCTAGCTGAAAGAAGACAGAGGGTGGTGGTTGATGGCAAATGTTCATCCTGGAGTTTAGTTACTAGTGGTGTACCGCAAGGTTCTGTTTTGGGGCCACTGCTGTTTGTCATTTTTATAAATGACCTGGATGAGGAGGGTGTAGAAGGGTGGGTTAGTAAATTTGCGGATGACACGAAGGTCGGTGGAGTTGTGGATAGTGTCGAAGGGTGTTGTAGGGTACAGAGGGACATAGATAGGCTGCAGAGCTGGGCTGAGAGATGGCAAATGGAGTTTAATGCGGAGAAGTGTGAGGTGATTCACTTTGGAAGGAGTAACAGCAATGCAGAGTACTGGGCTAATGGGAAGATTCTTGGTAGTGTAGATGAGCAGAGAGATCTTGGTGTCCAGGTACATAAATCCCTGAAAGTTGCTACCCAGGTTAATAGGGCTGTTAAGAAGGCATATGGTGTGTTAGCTTTGATTAGTAGGGGGATCGAGTTTCGGAGCCACGAGGTCATGATGCAGCTGTACAAAACTCTGGTGAGGCCGCACCTTGAGTATTGCGTGTAGTTCTGGTCACCGCATTATCGGAAGGATGTGGAAGCTTTGGAAAGGGTGCAGAGGAGATTTACTAGGATGTTGCCTGGTATGGAGGGAAGGTCTTACGAGGAAAGGCTGAGGGACTTGGGGTTGTTTTCGTTAGAGAGAAGGAGGAGGAGAGGTGACTTAATAGAGACATACAAGATAATCAGAGGGTTAGATAGGATGGATAGTGAGAGTCTTTTTTCCTCGGATGATGATGGCAAACACGAGGGGACATATCTTTAAGTTGAGGGGTGAAAGATATAGGACAGATGTTAGAGGTAGCTTCTTTACGCAGAGAGTAGTAGGGGCGTGGAACGCCCTGCCTGCAACAGTAGTAGACTCGCCAACTTTAAGGGCATTTAAGTGGTCATTGGATAGACATATGGATGAAAATGGAATAGTGTAGGTCAGATGGTTTCACAGGTCGGCGCAACATCGAGGGCCGAAGGGCCTGTACTGCGCTGTAATGTTCTAAAAAAAAACATGCAGGTGCAGCAAGCAATCAGGAAGGCTCATGGTATGTTGGCCTTTATTGCAACAGGATTTGAGTACAGGAGTAGTGAAGTCTTACTTTAATTGTATAGAACCTTGGTTAGACCGCACGGAGTAATGTGTGCAGTTTTGGTCCCCTTACCTTCGGAAGGATATTATTGCCAAAGAGGGAGTGCAACGAAGGTTCACCAGACTTGTTCCCGGGACTATCCTATGAAGAGAGATTGGGGAAACTTCTCTGGAGCATCTGCCCATGACAGTATTGGTCAGAGTGACCACTGTACTAGTCTTGTGGAGATGAAGTCCTGGTCTTCACACTGAGGATACTCTCCATCGTGTTATGTGACACTACAACTGTGCTAAATGGGATAGATTCAGAACAGATCTTGCAGCTTAAAACCAGGCATCCAAGAGGCACTGTGAGCCATCAGCAGCAGCAAAATTTTATTCAACCACAATTTGTAGCTTCATGGCCCAGTATATCCCTTACTTTACCATTACCATCAAGCCAGGGAATCAACCCTGGTGCAATAAGAAGTTTAGGAGAACATGCGAGGAGCAACACTAAACATGCCTAAAAATGAGCTGCCAACTTGGTAAAACTACAATACAGGACGACATGCATGCTAAACTGCGGAAACAACATACTATAGTCAGAGCTATGCGATCCCAAAACCAACAGATCAAAGATCTGCAGTCTGTCCTGCTACATCCAGCAATGAATGGTCGTGGGCAATTAAACAACTAACGGGAGGAGGAGGCTTCACAAACATCTCCATCCTCAATAATGGGGTAGCCCAGCACGTGAGTGCAAAAGATGAGGCTGAAATATTTGCATCCACCTCAGCCAGAAGTGTCGATTGGATGATCCATCTTGCCCTCCTCCTGAGGTCCCCAGCATCACAGATACCAGTCTTCAGCCAATTTGATTCACTCCATGTGATATCAAGACAAAGTTGAAGGCACTGGATACTGCTAAGGGTATGGGCCCTGAAAGCAACCTGGCTGTAGACTGAAAATTTGTGTTCCTAGCCAAGCTGTTCCAGTACAGATACAACACTGGCATTTATCTGACAATGTGGAAAATTGCCCATGTGTGTCCTGTCCAAAAAAGCAGTTCAAATCTAAACTGGCCAATTACCATCCCATGAGTCTGCTCTCAATCATCAGTCAAGTGATGGAAGGTGTTATTGACAGTGCTATCAAGTGGCACTTACTCAGCAATAACCTGCTACCTGTGCTCAGCTTGGGGTCTGCCAGGGCCACTCCAGACCTCATTATAGCCTTGGTCCAAACATGGACAAAGGAGTTGAAGTCAAGACGTGAGGTGAGAGTGACTGCCCTTGACATCAAGGCAGCATTTGATGGAGCATGGCATCAAGGAGTCAATGGGAATTGGGGGGAAAACTCTCCACTGGTTGGAGTCATAGCTGGCACAAAGGAAGGTGGTTGTGGTTGTTGGAGGACAATCATCTCAGTCCCAGGTCATCACTGTAGGAGTTCCTCAGGGCTGTGTCCTAGGCCCAACCATGTTCAGCTGCTTCATCAATGACCTTCCCTCCATTAAAAGGTCAGAAGTGGGAATATTCGCTGATGAATGCATAGTGTTGATTACCATTTGCAACTCCTCGGATACTGAAGCAGTCCATGCCCACATGTAGCAAGACCTGGACAACATTCTGATAAGTGGCAAGTAACATTCGCACCACACAAGTGCCAGGCAATGACCATCTCCAACAAAAGAGAATCTAACCATCTTCTCTTGACATTCAATGGCATTACCATCACTGAATTCCCCACCATCAATATCCTCGGGGAGTTATCATTGACCAAAAACTTAACTGGAGCAGTCATATAAATACTGTGGCTGCAAAAGCAGGTCAGAGGCTGGGAATTCTGCAATGAGTAACTCACCTCCTGACTCCCCAAAGCCTGTCCATCATCTATAAGGCGCAAGTCAGGAGTGTGATGGAATATTCTTCACTTGCCTGGATGAGTGCAGCTCCAACAACACCCAAGAAGTTCAATAGCATCCATGAGAAAGCAGCCCTCTTGATTGGCACCCCATCCATCACCTTAAACGTTCACTCCCTCCACCACCGGCACACATTGGCAGTAGTGTGTACGATCTACAAGATACACTGCTGCAACTTGCCAAGGGCACCTTCGACAGCACATTCCAAACCCGCGACCTCTACCACCTAGAAGGACAAGGGCAACAGGCATTTGGGATGGCCACAACCTGCAAGTCCAAGCCAGACACCATCCTGACTTTGAACTATATCGCCGATCTTGCACGGTCACTGGGTCAAAATCCTGGAACTCCCTCCCTAGCAGCACTGTGAATGCATCTACACCTCATGGCCTGCAGCGATTCAGGAAGGCAGCTCACCACCACCTTCTCAAGGGCAGTTAGGGATGGGCAACAAATGCTGGCCTTGCCTGAAATGCTCACGTCCCATGAATTAATTTAAAAAAGCTACCATTTGGAATTGAATCATAGTTTTTGCTGGTATTTTTAAGCAGTCTTTAGCTATTTTTGCTGGATCTGTGCTGCTCTGTGTGGATCAGGGAGATTCTTAAGGCTTTATTTGGGTTACTGTCTGGATCTTGGACTATACCCCTTTGCACAATGTATTCGCTTTGGATTACCACTGTACATGTATTACCTGGAGGAAGAAGGTGAGAATGGAAGAATGTTTGGATGGCCGGGAAGGAAAGCTATGATGCAGGAATAGGGTTCCTGCTTCTTTGCCTTTCAAACTGCTTGCATTGGCCATGGTGAAATTATCTTGACTTGACAGAGGAACAATGCACCTGGAGAGTCATATTCAGAAAGGAGGTGGCGACGGATTTGTCCAACATGCTCCAGGACAACTTCCAATTTAAATCCAGGGCAACCACAGCATTGTCAGTTCATTGAAAGTCATAGGAATTCTGAACCTATGTCTTGAGCTATTTCCAGGCTGTTTAGCAGAGACTCCAGTGATATCAGTTATATCTGTAGAATACTGATGCATAAAGATCAAAGGACTTAATGGAGGAAGTGAATTCTGCACTGCACTGCTCTGCTAATGGTAGGGTAGTAGGTATGGTCGATATTCATACAAAATTAATAAAAACTGCTCCAAGGGAGAGGGGAACAGCAATGGTCTTAGAAAACAGTGCCAAGAGCCAGCAGCTCAGGCAGGAGCTGGCCTTCTGAGCACAGTGAATAGATTCTGCTTGAGGTATGGATACTTGTAATGTTGCAGAGAAAAGTTATGGCTTCTACCCAGAAGAAAGTGGATAATAGTGAGCCTGAATACTATCAAGGAATCTCATTGATATTATTTGGTCTTAAAGTGGATTTTCATTTTGTCACAGCATGCATATCAGATGTTCTGTAGGATAATGGAGAAATCAAGAAGGAGCAGTAAAGATTTTGCCTCTGATGAGTAATGCATCAAACAGGTTGTAACTTTTGCCTAAAGCCCCTAACATGAGCACCTAGATCAAGTAGTTTGTGGTGATTTACCCAAGAGGACAACTATAGATTTGCACATTTAAAACTAGGCTTGTTTATAAGGTGACTAAGTAGGCCGTAAACTTTTTATGCAGGACCTTCTGTTGTGTGATTGCCTTTAAGAGTGATGTCCCTTTAAGATCTTAGTATGCTAATGAACTGAGTACCAGGAATTAGGCATGTTGGCTGCCGTCTTGTTGATCTGTCACAACCCCACCGTCGGAGCGTGCTCCCTTAAGGCCGCCATGCACAATTGGAATACTGTTTCTTCTAACTTTCTCTCTTTTATCAGTAGGTAGTTTTTAAAGCTGTTTACCTGTGGTCTTCAATCTTGAATTCTATCTTCTCACCACAGCTGCCACCATGAAACATGAAGCTTTTTATGTTGCATCAGACAACGTAAAAAGCTTCTCGTTACACCTGCCACTATGCTGAAAACAGATGCCTGATAGTCAAAGAGGAAACTCTAAGAATTAGGAATACAGCTACTGTAAGGTGATAATTGGAAACTGGGTAGAAGAACATGCACTCATATGTCCATAGTTTTGTGCCTATTGTGATTGAGTTACAAAGAAACAAACAGCTGCTGTTGAAGCTCTGCAATTGCAACTGATGGAAGTACTATTCAACTGGATATGCTTTTTTTCATGTTTTGGTCTGGAGGATGGTGAAAATGCACTCACACATTTTGTGGTGAGTTATGTTGCTCACCACACCACTGTACACCTAGTGAGCATTCCAACCCATATTCATTAGTTGTATACCAGCTAGGGATATCTTTTTGGGGCAAAAGAGGGGAGATAATCAAGGGTTCTTGAGCTTTGAGGGAGTTACAATGTGACAGGCCTGAAGATGAAACTTAACCAAATCTAGTAGACTTGGTAATCCAATATTGGAACCAGATAGCTCTGCAGTACTCCAGGGAAATGTCAATGATTGTCCAGCCAACATGGCCCACTAATGAAACCTAAAGGGTACAGACTTGTTACCAGAGACAGGACTCTTCCCACTCAGCTTCCAAGAGCCCTAAAAGATAATGTCACAATCAGTAGAGGAGTTCTAGATTGACAAGCAGCAGGAAGTTTACTGGTGCTTTGTACTCGTAAGTTCTGTGTTTTTAGCTGGATAGACTCCAGTAGTATTCCCACACATGCTTCAGGGTCCCTAAGCCTTGTCTCTGTGAACCTGTACCAAAACTCTCTCTAAGTTGTGCCACAGATTAGCAATGACATGAAAAAACAGCAAACCAAACACTCGGTTATTTCTAGAGATAGAATTGAAAAGTAGAGAAGTTATTCTGAACCTGTATCGAACCTTAGATCAATCACACTGAGAGTACTGTGTGCAGTTCTGGTTGTCATATTATAAAAAGGACTTAGAGGCACTGGAGAGGGTGCAGAGAAGATTTAAAAGGATGATACCAGAAATATGTGGGTATACATATCAGGAAAGGATGGACAGGTTGAGTCTCCTATCTCTTGAAAAACAAAAGATGAGGGGTGACTTAATAGAGGACTTTAAAGTTATGACAGGTTTTGATAGAGTGAATAAAGAGAGACTGTTTCCACTTGTGGGGAAGAGCGTAGTTAGAGGCCATCAATATAAGATAGTCACCAAGAAATCCAATAGGGAATACAGAAGAAAGTTCTTTACTCAAAGAGTAATGAAAATGTGGGACTCGTTACCACAGGGAGTGATTGAAGTGAATAGCATTGATGCATTTAAGGGGAGGCTAGAGAAGCAAATGAGGAAGAAGGGAATAGAGGGTTACTCTGATAGATTTAGATGAAGAAGGATGGGCGGAGTCTCAAGTGGAGCATAAATGCTGGACTGGTTGGGCAGAATGGTCTGTTTCTGTGTAATCCTATATAATCCTATGATTTGGGCAAGTGTCTACTCAGAAACAGAGCTATACTATTTCATAATAAAATTGCACAAACCTTTGTAATTTGATGACCAGCCTCTATCTGAACAAGCTGTATTACAAATATTTTTGAAGACTGAGTGGCATTGTGGGAGAGACACTTGGCTTTCATTTCTGGGAGCTGGGGCCTTGGCTTAACATGGGCTAAAAGTTATAACCATTTTTAGGACAAGTGAAAGTCCATTTTACATAGATCAGTTCACCAACATCTTCTATCTGAATTATACTATTTGCTTCAATTGTGTTCCCTGGTAACTCAATCCACAACTCTCTTAGCCAGTGGGTGAGAAGATTATGTTTAACTTCTCTTCTTGTCCCCAACCTACTCATTTTTAAATTGTCTTGTGCAGTATTTGAAACCTTCACCATTGTGAAAAATTGGTCTGAATTAATTTGATCAATTCCCTTTACATTTTTGAAAACATAGATTACCTCAAATTTTACTCTTTCACAATCAATTTAACCTTTCATCACAACTTTAATTCCAAATGAAAAGAATCATTTTTGTTGCTCATCTTCACACCCTTTCAACAGCAATAATATCCCTCCTATGATTAAATAATCAAAACTGCATGCTGTATTAAGATACAGCCTAATCAATATCTTATGGAGCCTCTTGTGATTTGTCTTTTATTCCTCTGCTAATATAATACAGTACCTTATTTGCCTTTTCTCCAAGCTAAGCATTGTGCTGACAGTTTCCTTTTGATCTGAAGGGTCAGTTGCCATTTCTTTCATAACTTTGATAAATTGACAACTTCAGACCAACTACTCCTAATTTGGGAAAATTATCATATTTGGCAGATTAAATTGTATTTCAACTTTTTACGATAATTAATAAATTGCCTGTGGTGTTGCCTAGTGCCAGTTAATGTGTATAATATTTTGATTTACAAGATAGTCTACTACCACTTCTCTCGACTCTTCTACTGTTGTTAAATTATCAGACTGTTTATCCAACATCCAGTACTGGAAGAGCAGAAATTTCCTCCAATTAAATATTGGGAAGACTGAAGCCATTGTTTTCAGTTCCCACTCCAAACTCCATTCCCTAGTTACTGACTCCATCCGTCTCCCTGGCAACAGTCTGAGATTAAATAATTCTGTTCGCTTTGGTGCCACATTTGACCCTGAGGTGAGCTTCTGACCTTATATTTGTGCCATCACCAAGACCGCTTATTTCCACCTCCATAACGTTGCCTGACTTTGCCTGTCTCACTTCATCTGCTGCTGAAACCCTCATTCATGTCTTTATTACCTTTAGACTTGACTATTCCAATGCACTCCTGGCTAGTTTCCCACATGCTACTCTCTGGAAACTTGAGGTCATCCAAAACTCTGCTGCCTGTGTCTTAACATACGCCAAGTCCTGTTCCCTATCACCCCTGTGCTCACTGACCTACATTGTCTCCCAGTCAAGCAAGGTCTTGATTTTAAAATTCTCATCCCTGTTTTCAAAGCCCTCTATGGCCTCACCGCTCCCTATATCTGTAATCTCCTCCAGCCCCACAACCCTCGAAGATATCTGCACTTTTCTAATTCTGGCATCTTGTGCATCCCTAATTTTAATGGCTCCATCATTGGTGGCCATGCCTTCAGTTGCCTAGTCCCAAGCTCTGAAATACTTTCCCTATACCTCTCCAACTCACTTTTCCTTTAAGACACTCCCTAAAATCTACCTCTTTGACCCAGATTTTGGTTATCTGACCTAACTTTTCTTTTTGTGTCTCAGTGTCATACTTTGTTTTATAATGCTCCTGTGAAGCGCCTTGGGACATTTATTATGTTAAAGGCGCTACATAAATGTAAGCTATTGCGGAGCGAAAGACTTCAAAGCTGGCTTCGGCGTCACCTAGTGCCAAAGGCTGCAGCAGTTGACAGGAAAATGGAATGGGAAATACTGATATAGCAATTCACAGTAGTAAGGTTAGTGGTCAGGAAGCATATGTCCTACACAATGTTTTTAATAATCAAAAATGAATGAATGAATGCTATGCATTTCCAGACTGTTCTGTTCTTACTTCAAGCAAAAGCACAGCCTGATAGTGCCCCAGGTGATCCTCCCGGCACACCAAGTCTGGAAGTTCTCCAAACATAGTTCAAATCTAAAAGCAAAATACTGCGGATGCTGGAAATCTGAAACAAAAACAAGAAATGCTGGAATCACTCAGCAGGTCTGGCAGCATCTGTGGAAAGAGAAGCAGAGTTAACGTTTCGGGTCAGTGACCCTTCTTCGGAAGGGTCACTGACCCGAAACGTTAACTCTGCTTCTCTTTCCACAGATGCTGCCAGACCTGCTGAGTGATTCCAGCATTCATAGTTCAAATCTAACCAGGTCCCCCAGCTCTAGATTGTCTTTTGTCAAAATGTTCCAGTATAGTTTGAAACATCTTTTTATGTATTTGCCCTGAGTACTGTCAAAAAGTTAAATGCAGCCTAATAAAATAGCTTAATCATGGCAATATATTACTAAATAATAAATATCATCTGATTGTGCATAACATACAATTACTTTACACTGGAAAAATACCACTGTAATGAATCATATGCAGTTCTCTTTATGAATCAAATAACGTGACAGTATCTAATAGATTTTTGTGAGTCCAGGTAATTTGGCATGGAATCTCAGTTACATTATTGGTGTAGCCTACAGTTTTTCTGTTGTGTAAGTCTAAAGGACCATGAGTTTTCATTCACTGACCTCATTTAAACATTGATCAGTAGTAACTACTTTCCCTTCCATGTTGTGGGGACAATTAGAAACAGTTTATGCTTTCACTAAAATGCTTGGCAAAAATTCAAAGGTTAGAAGATTTACCACCCTCCACTTCAGAGAATTTGATCAGAGTGAATACAGCTGCATCTTATTTTCGCAACATTTTGTGTGTGTTTATTAGGATGTTGTTTTTGTGATTCAAATCGAAATGAGGTTTTGGTTGCTTTTTAAAACACTTTTTGTACATAAATCACTTCTGTAAGAAACAACAAGAGCTTTTCTCAATATTGGATTATACCTAAACCATTAGTCAAAGTGTCAAGATGCACTCGAGGCACATGAAAGCGAAGCTGACATTATGTGAAAGGTACAAGTGGAGAGAGTTTAATTTTGTAAGCTGATGTCTCGTGTCATTTTGAATCATGGATCACGAACATCCAAATTTGCAGCTTTTCATCACAAAAATTTGTCAGGGTCTTCAAATGTACAACAAGATAACCACAAATATGGAACACATCATTCTGTTCAACAGTCAATTCTGTCTATGGCTTGCTGTGTGAAGGAGAAATCTTGGGTATGGGATGAGGAATGCTTTTTGCAGCTAACTGACCCTTACATTATTATTGTTTTAATGAGTTTAACTAAACATCACTGAGATTCAAACTTCAGATACTATCCAAAGATTCATGCAAAACATTGTTAGATTTTTGGTCACTAAGAGAATCAAGGGATATGGAGATAGGGCGAGAAAGTCGAGATGATGTACTAGTAATGGCCCAAAGTTTTATTGAAAAGATAAGGTTTCAGGAGGTTCTAAAGTTTTGGAGGGAAACAGCAAGGCAGAAGGATTTGGGAATGAAGTTCCAGGTAGTGGGAGAAACTACTGATTGCTCCGCCAATGATGTCTGAGTGAGGGGGTGGGGAATGCGCAGGAGACCAGAACCAAGGGACTTAAAGGTAGAAGATGGCATGTAGGGCTAGAGGAGGATGGAGAAGGAGGGTGGGGAAAGGCCATGAAAGGAGACGTAGATGAAGATTTTGAATTCATTTGGGGGAATTTTATGCTCTCCCCCATGGGAGGTTTGCAGGTGGGGAGAGCATGTAATTGGGTGGGATGCTGGTGGAGGGGGGCATCTCACCACCTTCCTGCCTCTGCCGAAATTAAGTCCAGGGTGGGATGGCCTATGAACGGCCTTCCCGCCCCGCTGCCAATTGAGCCCTTAAGTGGGCAATTACTGCACAATTAAGGGCCTCATCCCACTGCAGCCACAATTAGCCGAGCGCTGGGTGAGCCTTTCGCTGCACAGGGAGCACAGCAAAAAAACCATGTGAGTTGTTTGCCAGCTCCCGGGGTTGGGGGGTGGGGTCCCTCGTTAAAAGGCACTTAGTGACTAAACAAGGGACCCGGCATTGGTGGTGGGGCGTCCACTGAGCGCCACCCCCTGCACCTGCCACTACACCCACCCTCCCATGCAAGACCCCTCCTGCCCTGACCTATGTGGCCTGGGTCCAGCGCCATTCCTGGCCTCAGGTGGGTGCTCCACCGGCAGCAGCCACCGCCTCCATGGTGGCACTGCTCAGTTAAAGAGGAGCTGGCCTCTGATTGGCCAGCAGATCTTAGAGGGCAGAATTTCTGTCAGCAGCATCCTTGATCCCATGGAAGGGTCCTGCCACGGTCCATTTAAGTGCCTAACTTGCACTTCATTCGGCGGGCCCCCCACAGAAGGGGCAATGCAGGGTTCTCGGTGGTGCTTTTGCCAGAGGTCGAGATAAAATCCCAGCCAATGTGTTTGTGGGCAGGCAGCCAGTGGAGGTCATTGAGGACATGGGTGATTGGATAAGCAGCATATATCCAGGACACGATGTAACAGTGAAACTCTGGATAGATTGCAGGTTCTGTAGAGCAGAACTGGTAAGGTGGGTATTAGAGAAATCAGGGGCTGTCTTCAATAGCCCCTGAAAATGGGCATGGGAATCATGATGTGCAATTAACTTGCAACCATTCAATGTGATGCAGGCAGCACGCCTGTTGATTAACATGATTGCAGTGTACAGCCAGCGCTAACCGCGCTGTTGAGTGGCTGCACATCTCAGCAGGAAGATGAAAATACTGGGAGTCTAACACCAGTTAAAGCTAACCTAGGATGTACCAACTTCATCATTACTCTCTTCTTGCTGTTCCTGCATTGCCTGTCCAGGTCGTACTTCTTGGGTATCTGAAAGCAAAAAGGCACAAGGGTAATGTGGTGGTCTGGTAAGCAGAGTGTGGTGAGGGGGAAAGTAAGAGTTGCATGCTTACATCATCTGCAGCTTGTAAATTAGAAGAGAGTCTGGAATGAGGGGGAAGTGGTATGTGAGAAGGGGGAGTAAGTCTATAAGTAAGTAAGTGCATTGTGGCTGGAGCAGGTATTGGAAGTCGCTCAAAAACAAATTGTGACCTGGGAAAGACAGAAGAATGGCACAACATGGGAGAGTGTGAGTTCCAGGTTTTTCAGATGCTGCACTCGAGGGAATGGAGGAGAGATGTCTTTTATCCATATGGTGCCAGGAAACCCTCAAGACACACACTCAGAAGGCAGTGGTAACAGATAGCTGTGGAGGTCAATGCCAGAATTTAAGCTCAGACTGAAGTCATACAAGGTCAACATGCTGCTATGCAAGCTCAGATTGCTGCCATCATTGCTGTAGATTATGTTGTGCAAAAGGCTTGCAGGGTGTAACAGCAGTCCAGAAATCTGCCCTCTAACAGATTACTAGGAATGCTGAGTTGCCACCCTGGGGAGCGGCAGTGGATCCACGAAGCACAAACCTGCTATCCCCTCTCAGGAAGACAGCATTCGTCTTCCCACCACTGCCACTTCGCCAGTGTCCTTGCTGTTGCCTGTCAGCGAGCCCGCCATGCCCATGTCGAGATGGTGCAGTCTGCATCAAAGCCTTTTAGGCCCAGACCTTCTCAAGGTCATCCTCCAAGGCCATTTGCAATCTTCTCCACTGAAAGTCAACAGCCTTCCACCAGCCATGCTGCAGTCACTGGGCTAGCACTGCAGAGGAACAATAGGACAGGCAAAGGCACATGGAAGGCTGGCATTAAGGGAATGCATGGGCATGATTAATTGACTTTTGTATGCAATATGGCATGATTTGATTTATAAATTTGGTTTGAAATGTTTATTTTATGGTGGATTTTGTTTTGCATTGTGGCCAAGTGGATGCTATATGTGCAGTGACAGCAGGAAGGCAAGGTTGATGACTGGGGAATTGGAATTATGGTTACTAGTGCTGCATTCAGATGAGGGCTTCACGTTGAGCCTGGGCAGAAAGGGGCTGTTTAGGCTGTCTCCTCTCTTCCTCCTCCTGCTCCTGGTCCTCACCTGCTTGCTATCCCTTCATGATGGCGAGGTTGTGTCACATGCAACAGACCACCACGAATCTTGAATAATGCTCTGTTGAGTACCGCAGGGCTCCTCCAGAATGGTCTAAGCAGTGGGAATGTTGTTTCAGCATGCCAATGTTCTGTTCTATCACATTTTTCCTAGCAGCATGGGACCTTATTATATTTTATTATACGTGGTGCACATGTGCATGAGTTGTGCACCAAAGTCATCAGCCACATTTTCAGTGGATAGAACCTGTTGCCCTGTAGACACCCTTTGGTTTGCTATGGTAGCCCAAACACTGCTGGCACAGTGGACTGCTACAGAATGAAGGAAACATTACTTCTGCCAAGATACTGGGCACTAATTTGCATGATTCTCTGTATATGGTCGCATACCAGCTAGATGTTGAGGGAATGGAATCCCTTTAAGCTGTGGTATAGAGCGAAGTTGCCATGCAGTGCCTACAAAGCAAAGTACGTTCAGCCAGTGGCACCCTGCAACAAAGGGAAGCCAGCAATCCTAGCAAGGCCACATGCTCACTCCACCTGCTTCTCTCTGGCAAGAGAGAAT
Source organism: Heterodontus francisci (assembly GCF_036365525.1). Classification (NCBI taxonomy): domain Eukaryota; kingdom Metazoa; phylum Chordata; class Chondrichthyes; order Heterodontiformes; family Heterodontidae; genus Heterodontus; species Heterodontus francisci. The sequence goes on along the minus strand of NC_090389.1, from coordinate 45,855,111 downwards.
GAAATGTAGGTAATTGTCAATGAATAGAGAGCATCATGCAACAGTCAATGGCAAACTGCAAAATGTTGCAAATATCTCCAGCTCCAGCCTGGAATGAGCCAGATGCATAAAAGTTCATTGTCACTGTCACCTACACAGCCACTGGCAATACAGTCCCTGCCTTTCTGAGGTTGCAGTTGTGGCTGCAGGAGGTGGCAAATTTCAGTGAAGACGTCCTTACTGAAGCACAGACGTCTCACACATTGTTCCTCGTAGAGGTTCGCGTAGGAGAATTGTTCCCTGAACACCCTGTGCAGATATGGCTTCTTGCTGAGAGCCCTTCATGATTCCCTGTTTTGTGACTTGTATAAAAAGCAACAAACACTTGTAGAATCAACAGCTAGAAGAAATTAACCAGCCACTAACCTGTAAGTAGTTAATGATCCTTTAAATCAGTGGTTCTCAAAGCGTGGTCCGTGGACCACTGGGGTCCGCAAGGGTCCTCCAGGTGGTCTGCAGGCTGGTCCAAAATGCAGGTCTCCGAAGTTGGTTCAGCGAGAAATGTTTGATGGCTTTTGGCTCCATGTATGGTTTGAGTACATGGACTCGCTGACCCAGCTCTGAAGCACCTGCTGCCATTCCCTTGAACATACAACACCAAGATCGGATTTTCAACACTTGTGGGGCTGAAAACAAAGAAGAGGAACTGGCTGAACTTGGAACCTGACACGAGACTGAAGCTCTTCAGCTTGGAACCAGACTTCATTTCATTGTTGTTTCATCAAAAGCAGTGCCATTCTTCCCATTAATCCGGATGAGTTTTTTTATGGTGGCAAGCAAAGTGGGTGGGGTAGGACTAGTAGGTGGTTTGTGAACAAAAATATTTGAAAAGCACTGCTTTAAATAGCACTATTGTTTCCAGTGAGTTGGGGGTGGTGGGGGGTGGTGGTGGTGGGTGGTGCCCTTCCTAGTACTGAACACATTTTCAGCCATGGATGATTAAAAGACAATGTTTGCTGGACCGTTGGGTTTCAAAATGGCAGCGCTGGCATCAAATCTGTGTGTCACACTTCTTGATGTCATGATTTGCCTACTCTGCAGATTTCCAGCTGGTATTCACGGCACATGCACTAATGCCCTCATCAATATGGCACCTGGAGTGACCCATCCCAGAAGTTTACGCACACGCTTTGGACAGTATTTTAGACCTCAAATGGCACCCATAGCACACAAGCAACAGACACCCAACCAATGGTGCTACCATTGCAAATTTCCTGGCAGTTGAGCTTGAAAATGACAAAATCATGGATAAAAGGTTCAATGGTTTGTCACATCTTGGGTTGCATCTCTGCCAACACAGTTGTAGAATACAAAATTAACATCACATTTGATTTTTTTTGGAATGTGAGCATTGTTGGCAAGATCAGCATTTATTGCCCATCCCTAATTGCCCTTGAGAAGGTGGTGGTGAGTCACAACAGTCCATGTGGTGTAGCTACTCCCACAATGCTATCAGGGAGGGGGTTCCATGATTTTGATGAGCAACTGTGAAGGAACAGCGATATAATCCCAATTCAGGATGCTGTGTGTCTTGGACGGGAACTTGCAAGTGGTGGTGCTCCCATGCATCTGCTGCCCTTGTTCTTTTAGGTGGTAGAGATTGTGGGTTTGGAAGGTGCTTTCGAAGAAGCCTTGGTGAGTTTTTGGTATATGCTACTGCCACTGTGTGCCAGTGGTGGAGGGAGTGGATGTTTAAGATGGAGTACCAGTTAAACCGGCTGCTTTGTCCTGGATTGTGTCGAGCTCCTTGAGTGTTGTTGGAGCTGCATCCAGGCAAGTGGAGAGTATTCTATCACTCTTCTGACTTGTGCCTTGTAGATGTTAGACAAGTTTGGGGAGTCAGGAGGTGAGTTACTCCCTGCAGAATTTCCAGCCTCTGACCTGCTCTTTTGGTCACGGTATTTATATGGCTGATCCAGTTAAGTTTCTGGTCAATGGCTCAGATTTGTATTTATTGAACAATGACAAATCAGAACTTTATAACTATGAGTAACAAGAAACATTGACTATAAGTAAAGCAGAATCTGAATTAATGAAATTGCTCAAATGTTTCTGGCCTTTTTTTCCCTTCATCGACACTACTACACACAGATAAAAATGTTGAAAATAAATGTTGTAAAAAAAATGGCCTTCGTTCACCCTTCACCACTCCTTCAATCCTGCTTTAAAGAACATTGAAATCATTCAATCATCTTCTATATTAATGATATATTAAAAATGCAAAGGTAGAAGCTGATATTAAACCACACTGCAGGTGAAGTACCAAATGCAATTAACACTGGTAATTAATTTATTTCCCAGGAACCAATCAATGAATTTATTTCCCAGGAACACATGCCATACTGTCTCAAGACAAAAATCTTACATATTTCTTTTCAAATTTTTCACCTGAGGTAAGTAGCCCTCTCTTCGATTACCTTCAACCTGGAACAACATAATCTCTGAATCACCATGAGCAACACAGTATAAGACCTGCTTGTATCTAATACAAATCCGTCACACTCAGTCATCATATTCCAGCTCATAAGTTATTTATAGATGAGGGAGGCCATTCAACCCATCTTAACTCATTCATCCAGAATAAAGAAAAACTTACTACTGCCTGCATCATATCATCTATCATGTGAATGGGTCTAAGGTTTATGCCTCCATTGACCTACCCATAAGATCATTCAAAGTGTTGATTACTGTTGCAATGAGGAAGTGCTTCCTGACATCTGTCTTAAATGTTCTCCTCATCAGTTCAGACTTGAACCTTGAAGTGCTGCTTTGGAATGATCTGCTGTACATTGTTTAAGTTCCTGTATAGTTGTATAAAGCACTTCTCACTCATCTCCTCCTTTCAAGGCTAAATACCCCGAAGAAAAATTTATACAGGTTATCCCCATTTCTCACTGTAAATTTGCCAGAAACCTCAAAGAAACATTTACACCAAAGGTTCCTCCAATCTGTTTTATGAAGAGATAATGGAAAATGGATTTCAATGTGGGAAAGTAGTCATCTGGTAGTACAGAACTTGAGAATTGCTGAAAATAAAGACATGTTGTCGAAGCTTTTTGTCTTGCACTCATCAGGACAATATGCAAGAATAACCAATGTACAAAGAACAAAGAATAAAGAACAGTACAGCACAGGAACAGGCCATTCGGCCCTCCAAGCCTGCGCCGATCTTGATGCCTGCCTAAAATAACACATTTTGCACATCCGGGGCCCATATCCCTCTATTCCCTTCCTATTCATATATTTGTCAAGATGTCTCTTAAACGTCGCTATCATATCTGCTTCCACCACCTCCCCTGGCAGCAAGTTCCAGGCACTCACCACCCTCTGTGTAAAAAACGTGCCTCGCACATCCCCTCTAAACTTTGCCCCTCGCACCTTAAACCTATGTCCCCTAGGAACTGACTCTTCCACCCTGGGAAAAAGCTTCTGACTATCCACTCTGTCCATGCTGCTCATAACTTTGTAAACCTCTATCATGTCGCCCCTCCACCTCTGTTGTTCCAGTGAAAACAATCCGAGTTTTTCCAACCTCTCCTCATAGCTAATGCCCTCCAGACCAGGCAACATCCTGGTAAACCTCCTCTGTACCCTCTCCAAAGCCTCCACGTCCTTCTGGTAGTGTGGCGACCAGAATTGCACACAATATTCTAAGTGTGGCCTAACTAAGGTTCTGTACAGCTGCAACATGACTTGCCAATTTTTATACTCTATGCCCCGACCGATGAAGGCAAGCATGCCGTATGCCTTCTTGACTACCTTATCCACCTGCGTTGCCACTTTCAGTGACCTGTGGATCTGTACGCCCAGATCTCTCTGCCTGTCAATACTCCTAAGGGTTCTGCCATTTACTGTATACCTCCCACCTGCATTAGACCTTCCAAAATGCATTACCTCACATTTGTCCGGATTAAACTCCATCTGCCATTTCTCCGCCCAAGTCTCCAACCGATCTATATCCTGCTGTATCCTCTGACAATCCTCATCATTATCCGTAACTCCACCAACCTTGGTGTCATCCGCAAACTTACTAATCAGACCAGCTACATTTTCCTCCAAATCATTTATATATACTACAAACAGCAATGTAAGGGAAAACAACAACTTATGCTACACGAGAAGAAAGTGCTGATTGGTTGACAAGTGAACTCTGGTTGGTAGAAGCATTGCCATGGAGAATGCACCAGTTTACGGTGACTGACAGTTAACTGTCAAGCTTTGTTTGAAATTTAAATCAGGAAGCTTGACTCTGATTGGTCAAGGCATTGCCCTGAGGAATGAACCAGTGAATGGCAATGTTCTTTCTGTCTGCAAAGAACAGGGCCCTGTGTATTAATATATGTAGCTTCCAGTACGCGCAAATGTGCCACACGGGGAGTCCTACTGACCATCTTAAATTGGTTGTCAGCGTAATTCTTAGCGCACTGTGGATTATTTAGCAAATGTCTAATCGCGGAATCACATCTAATGTTGGACACTGTGTTTTGAGTTTTGCAAGCACGGGCTGGTTAGGTACTGCATGAGAAGGGAGTGCTGATTGGTAGGCAAGTGAACTCTGATTGGTAGAGGTATTGCCATGGAGAATAGACCAGTTTACGGTGACTGACAGACTTGAGGGGCTAAATGGCCTACTCCTGTTCCTATCAGTCTCGTGGATTCTTTCAGCATTGCCTTCATAGCTTGAATGTTTCAGTAACATCTTGGTGGCCAATATTGACCACAGTGCTCAGGCTGCTGTCTGACCAAGATACTATACAATTTTTGTATGACATCTTCCAACCTATACTCAACTGAACTAGCATTGCAAATAAATATACACTTTGTCTTGCTTATTCCTTTTCCACAGTAAATTAATACGTTAAATGCTGAAACGACTATTCATCAGATTCCTTTCCACTTCAATTTTAACTATTGTACACCATCTGTATTAAATTGCAAAATCTTTCTCTTCCCAATGTATAGCACCTTGCAAAAGCAAAATACTGCAGCTGCTGGATATCTGCTGGAAGTATAAACAGAGAATTCTGGAAATACTCAGCAGGTCAGACAGCATCTGTGGAGAGGGGAACATATCAGGTTAATGAACCGTCGTTAGTTCTGACGAAAGGTCATCAACCTGAAACATTGGGCTGGATTTTACCATGGGCTTTGGGACTCTGACATTGGCACCAAATGGGGGTCCTGAGCCTGCACATGCCAGCAGCGAGACAGGCGGGACAATCTTCTGGGAGATGGTGTCCTAATTGGCTGCCTCTGTGATTGCTGTCCAATTAAGGATAGTGGGTGGCTCCCAATGCTGCAGGCCCAATCAGAGGGCCGGCATCCTGAGCCTCAGGTGCCCCAGTGGGAGAGGTGGGTGCTGCTGAGACAGGTCGGGGCCAGCGAGGGCGCCTAAATATAGAGGTACTTTCGCTGGCCAACACAGAATACAGAAAGTAAAGACTCCAGAAGCTGGTAGGGAGATCAGGGTGGAGGGGAAAGCCCTCTGCTGGATTGGGCTCAGCCTTGATTGTGGCCTTTCATCCAGGTGGCCCGGTCATTGAGGAATGGAGCCTTCAGCTCTGAAGGCCCCCTGGCTTGCCCTAGGGAGGCTGCCTCCAATAAGCTGACAGTGTCAGCACTTGGTACGGAGCTGCTGTGCCAGTGGAAAAGTTCAAGCAATGCTAAAAGATCACCCCTAATTGGGGCCTTAACCAGCCTAATTGGCTGTCCGCCTCCATGGAGCAGGCTCACCTCTGGGGAAAGTTCCCGAGCAGTGGGAATGCATTGGGGAGCCAACTCGGCTTCCCCCTATTTTCCCGGCTTCCCCACCTCCAAGCCTGCCATCATGGGGCCAGGAAAATCTAGCCTGTTAATTCTGTTTCTCTCCCCACAGATACCACCTGACCTGCTGAGTATTTCCAGAATCCTCTGTTTTTGTTATTGTACCTTGCACTTATCTAAATTGTCTGATATTGATTTACCCATTTGCAGATTTTATTGAACTCTTTTTATAGGTCCCTTGCTACGTCCTCTGTCTTGACTTTCCCTCTATCAATGTAAGTTAAATTTAAAACATATGAAACATTCACTAATAGAATCCAGAATGCATGCAAACCCAGCCAACTGTGTAGGATTACATTCTCAGACATTTTCCTCTTTGCTTGCTTTATCGCTTTTTCCATTTGTGGGCATTAGGGCAGTGGTTCTTAAGCTGGGGTCTGTGAACCCCTGGGGATCTGAGACATTCCAGGGGGTCCGCAAGATAATGTGAATGCAACCCGTTGCTGCGATGGCCTGGGTTGGGCGTACACTGTCTACATAGTCTAGACTTCCTATATAAGCTACAAATGACCTATATATGTTTCTCTAAAATGTAGTAAGAAAAGTGTCAAAAGTTCCATTACTGGTGATGTCCCATTGGCAGAAATGTCACAAACCAGGAAATGTGTTCGCGATATCCCAGCACAGACAGGCTGATAAACAACAGAGGGCGAGGAAAAAACCCTGAAACACTCAGCTGCTCCACAGCAAGTAGGCAGGCGGTGGATGGTTAAACCTGAAGCTTGCAACAGGAAGTACTGAGCCTAATCACACTTCAAGAAGAGCAGAGAGGTGTAGCATGGAGAATTATTCAACAGGCATGTTGCTGAACCTGCAGGGTTACCTTTTAGCTGAAGAGAAGATAAAAGTTTACACATCACCAATCACATTAATGTTCCCTATATCAGACAGCCCTGGCAATTTTCATGCAAGACCCTTTAACAAGGCACCGATGAACTTCACATTCAGAAATGTAAATACGCAAAGGGTTTATGGTATTATAATTTATATGGGGAGCATTATTTACTAATCCATGTGAAAAGGGATCCTTCAACCAAAAAAGTTTGAGAACCTATATTAGGTTATACAAAGGTGAATTTTAATTTGCTCCACCCAGTTTATATGAGGTGCTCGTGGCCTCAAAAGGCATTGGGTCATTTACCATCATGTTCTTGCAGGCACTTTGGCTGCTGCAATCTTGGGTAGGGGCCTGAGATGGGAAGCTGGAGTGCCCACCTGTTGAAGACAACAGACTACTTTTAATATGAAAATCATGGTCCCAAAGATCTGATTGCAATTTTGTGGTACAAATGGACACAGTGCACGCCATGCACGCGCTGCCCATTTGTCCCCAGGTGGCAAAGAACCTAATCTAAGCGCTCCTTAAATGGATCATTGGAGGCCACTCAGAAAGAGGCCCAGGCAATGTTTTGTCTTTTTTTCAGTGGGGGGCCACAAAATCAGTCTCTGGGCTGAATTTTACCGGACCTTTGGGGAGAGGCTGGGAGGCGGAAAGGCTGGAAAAATGGCATGGTGTGTGGTTCGGTGTGCCATTTATCCAGTGCCGAGAAGGCTGGCAGAGACCAAGTGAGCCACTTAAGTGGACAGTTAAGGGCTTCCTCCCACCTTCGCTGGCATTTTACCAGCAGCTGGGGGGTGGGGGGGGGGGGGCACCACCGTGCTGGAAGACCGCCAGATAAACCCTGGTAGCCTTCCCTGCAGGCTCCAGAGGATGTGAGGGCACTCCTTTTTGAGCAAAATTTGTCACAGGGAGGGTGCCCCTGGTGGCAATGGCCAGCTCCGTGCCGATGGCGCAACATGCCATCAGCAATCACTGGCCCTCTCACCGGGATCTGCCTGACTGGTCCCGGAACCCCAGACTTCACGACCTGACTTTGAGAACCATTGATATACCCTCATTGTCCAGGTGCAGCCCCAGCAGTGGCCACCGCTGGCTCTGATTGGGCTGGCAGCTCTTGGGGATGGGATGCCATCTTTAATAGGCCCAATCATCTTCAGCTGCTTCATCAGTGACTTTCTTTCATAAGGTCAGAAGTGGGGATGTTCGCTGATGATTGCACAATGTTCAGCACCATTCGCAACTCCTCAGATACTGAAGCAGTCTGTGTAGAAATGCAGCAAGACCTGGACAATATCCAGGCTTGGGCTGATAAGTGGCAAGTAACATTTGTGCCACACAAGTGCCAGGCAATGACCATCTCAAACAAGAGAGAATTTAACCATCTCCCCTTGACATTCAATGGCATTACCATCGCTGAATCCCCCACTATCAACATCCTTGGGGTTACCATTGACCAGAAACTGAACTGGAGTAGCCATATCAATACAGCTACAAGAGCAGGTCAGAAACTAAGAATCCTATGACGAGTAACTCACTTCCTGACTCCATGATCTACAAGTCACAAGTCAGGAGTGTGATGGAATGCTCTCCACTTGCCTGGATGAGTGCTGCTCCAACAACACTTAAGATGCTCGACAGAAAACAGCCTGCTTGATTGGCACCTCATCTACAAAATTCACTTCCTCCACCACCGACGCACAGTGGCAGCAGTGTGTACCATCTACAAGGTGCACTGTAGCAATGCACCAAGGCTCCTTAGACATCACCTTCCAAACCCATGACTTCTACCACCAAGAAGGACAAGGGCAGCAGATGCATGGGAACACCACCACCTTCAGGTTCCCCTCTAAGCCACACATGGAACTATCATCGCCGTTCCTTCACTGTCGCTGGGTCAAAATCCTGCAACTCCCTTCTTAACAGCCCTGTGGGTGTACCTACCCCACATGGAATGCAGCGGTTCAAGAAGGCTGCTCACCACCACCTTCTCAAGGGCAATTAGGGATGGACAATAAATGCTGTCCTTGCCAGAGATGCCCACATCCCATGAATGAATTAATAAAATGCAAAATGGGGCCCCGGGTCCTGCCACCCACTGAAGCTGCATTGCTCTCCTGCTTTCAGCCCTGGTGGCAGGTCCTCTACCTCCTCCACTAAATCCAGTCCTCTGTCTTTCATCTGGCTCGTATGTGTGGAGTGTAACGCAATCAGATACTCTACTTATATTAACTTCATGGGATGTGGGCATTGCTGGCAAGGTCAGCATTTGTTGCCCATCCCTAATTACCCTTGAGAAGGTGCTGGTGAGCTGCCTTCTTGAACCGCTGCATCCAATCTGGTGCAGATACACCCATAGTGCTGTTAGGGAGGGAGTTTCATGATTTTGATCCAGTGACAGTGAAGGAACAGCGATATAGTTCCAAGTCGGAATGGTGTGTGGCTTGGAGGGGAACCTGCAAATGGTAGTGTTTCCACGTGTCTGCTGCCCTTGTCCTTCTAGGTGGAAGAGGTCACGGATTTGGAAGGTGCTGTTGAAGGGGGTGTGGTCAGTTACTGCAGTACATCTTGTAGATGGTACACACTGCTGCCACTGTGCGTCAGTGGTGGAGAGAGTGAACATCTAAGGTGGTGGATGGGGTACCGTTCAAGCGGACTGCTTTGTCCTGGATGATGTAGTGCTTCCTGAGTGTTGCTGGAGCCATAATCATCCCCAGAAGTGGAGAGTATTCCATCAGATTCCTGACTTGTACCTCGTAGATGGTGGACAGGGTTTGGGGAGTCAGGAGATGGGTTATTCATTACAGAATTCCCAGCCTCTGACTTGCTCCTGTAACCATTGCATTTATATGGCTGTTCCAGTTCAGTTTCTGGTCAATGGTAACCCCCAGTATGTTGGTAGTGGGGGAATTCAGCAATGGTAATGCCATTGAACGTCAAGGGGATATGGTTAAATTCTCTCTTGTTGGAGATTGTTATTGCCTGGCACTTGTGTGGCACGAATGTTACTTGCCACTTATCAGCCCAAGTCTGAATGTTGTCCAGGTCTTGCTGCATATAGTCATGGACTGCTTCTGTATCTGAGGAGTTGCAAATTTTATTATATTCCTATTACATAAGAGGTGATCTGATGAAATTGCAGAGCCCTGTAAACTGTTCCTTAATTAAATCCAGTGTTAGAAGCATTGACTCATCATATCTGTGCTGGCACTTTGTGAGAACGATCCAAAGCTCTTCCCACTGCCCTGCTATAGAAGCTACGTGGTTGCTATTTAATAAAAAATCATAGGGCTGGATTTTGTGCTGGAAGCGGGGCTCCCAGTGCTGGGCCGAAAATGCAGGGGGATCCCTACCTCTGCTTATTCATGCCCCTCCCCGGAGTGATCCTCCAGTCTTTTTAAATCAACGTCCCAGGAGCCAGGATCTCCATCCCCTCAAAGACAGTGATCTGGCCTCCAAGAGCTGCCAGCCAATCAGAGGGCCGGCAGCTCAGCAGTATTAGCAGGGCCACTGGCAGCTGTGGCCACCACTGGTACTGCAGAGGCCTCGGACCCAGGGCCAGCACTGGAACACCAGACCAGGGGCAGATGAAATGGGGTCACTGTGGCCAGTCCTGAAGGCCCTGGCAAGGTGGGGTGGCGGTGGGGTGGGCGGGAGTGGTCATGCAGTCCAGGGGAAAGGGGCTGCCAGGGGGGTAAAGTTGTTTCCGGTGGGGGTCCTCCATGGGCCACGAAGGAGGAACTCACCCCCCCCCCCCCACCACAAGCTTGTAGGGAGGGCATCTTGTGTTGTAAGGCGTCCTCCCCACGAATCGGAGGCACCCCCCACCACTGGTGAGATCCCAGCGGCAGCGGGATGACACTCTTGCTGTTAATAGGCCATTTAAGGACCTCAATTGGCCTCTGGGCAGGAAAGCTGTTGTCGGCCTATCCCACTCTCGGGAATATCGCTTGATGATGGGCCCTCCACCCTGCCGGCCCCCCGCCACCCGTCGCGATACTCCATGCCCCCCTGTCTTCGACCCCACCTCAGGGGGCCACACAAAATCCAGGCCTTCGTTCCTACTCACTTTAAGTTGCTTATTCCACATCCAATGACTTTAGTTTATCATTGACAGATTGAGAAATTGCGAGCTATGATCTATATATATAATTTTCATCAGATCTTAGCGGGACTTCCGGCTAGAAAATGGAAGAATTCCTTCAGTGGCGAAAAACTTGTGTTAATTGACCTGCAGAGTAGCATGGCGGTTTAGAGTTGTACCTGAACACTCTTGTCTGTGACAGAAGAGGCTTGTTGAACAAAACAACAGTTGGAATGGAGAGGGATGCAGATGGATGGTTAAGTTTAAAAGTGTGCACAACAGTTCCTCAATGTACATCAGCTTACTCAGAATGTTCAAGGGTTTTGAAATGATGAGTTGAAAATAATATAATTTTAAACCTGCATTTATAAAATTGTATGAACACAAATTAGACATTCTAAATTAGAATTGAAAAGACCCACTGTTTCTGGAAATCTGCAAACCTTTAACTAAAAGTCTCTACTGTTCCCAGGATGTCTCCTCTGCCCTAGGTCCTGAACTGCCACTGACTGCACCAAAGAATCACAGCCTTGATGCCAAGTTCTTTTCACTGTGATTCATCCCCAATAGGAGGCCCAGACAGAAACTGTTGAAAGAAGTTCTTTTCCCTTTTCTGTTTTGTCAATTGTAAATAAAGTTGGGTGGTGTTTTGTTTCCTTTTATTTGGTTTCTTAAAGAACATAAGTAAGTAAAAAAGACTTGTATTAATAAAACCTAGCTGTATGAATAGTCTTGTATCTAGCTTCATGAATACGTTGAATACCAACAGCTCCTTTTCTTAACTTATAAAAGTCTCCAAACAAGCCAGTGACAATGATAAATACTCCATGTACTGAATAATACTGTTTGAAAACAAATAAAAAGTGCCAATTGCTTAAAAGAAAAATATCTCAACGTTTTTTTATTATTTGGTATTTCATTACATACACATTCTTCACAATACTGTTTCTCAGTAATAAAATACTATAAACACATCTTTTGTATTGAAATCTGCACATCTTAAGAGATATAAAATACTAGTTACATCTTAATTACATTCAGGAGTGCAACTTACAATGTCATTTGCTTACAGTGCCAAAAGCCCTGTGTGTCGGAGACAATATTGATATACTGCAAGCGCATTGTAAACTGAAACATCAAGTGATTAACTGGGCTTATAAATAAAGACAATGGAACAATAAAGTATACCGATAAAAGATTTCACTAAGGGTATGGCTGTACAGGGATTAAGCAGTGGCAAAATGGCAGAAGCACAGAGATTCTTCTGTCATATTTCAAATACATTTAAGCCTGACCTAGAAATACTGAAAAATAAATATTCAAAAAAATTATGATGAGTTTTATTTTCACATAAAGGAGCTTATCTTAAATTCATCTTGAAGGTTCTTTAAGTTGTTGGAAATCAATCTCTTCTGGTCCATCTTGTTTATTATTTTTTAATCCTGGATTTTCTTTCCTTCAATAATAATGGGCTTATTTGCATTACCACCATAAGCACGCATTGGACAATCCATTTCAATGTAAAGTAAAAGTGTCCCATTCCATTCCCAAACAGCATTTGAGCCTCAAACTCATTCATGCCTGGTAGCCAAGTCTCTAATTTTCTCACTCGCCTTATACACTTGCTTGCACTTCTGTACCGCTTTATGCACCTATTTTTCTTTTCCAACCTGCCGCTTGACTCCTCTTCCATCTTACCTGCTGCCTCAATGACTTCTCCCTACCTGTCAATGTTATGAGGTCTTCTCTATCTTTCTGCTTGCTGTCAAGACATCTTGCTAACTTTCATCTCAGTCTGCTGGTTTGAGTGCCGCAGGATGTATGAAGTGCAGACCAAATGGCATTGGGGCTTGTGCCTACATCACCAGACCTTGATTTACAATTATTATTGAGGCTCCCTTCTGTTTCCAACAGTTGCTGTGGCAGCCTAGATTGATGTCCATCTCAAAATTGGAACAGGCAGACAAGTGGTAAGTCCCCGATTCAATTCCACTTGCAATTGTGGTCCTGTGATTCCACTTTTTTAAGTACAAATGGGTGGTAGGGACAGGAAAATATGTATAAAAGGGATTGGAGGGTGGTGACAGCAGTTAGAAGAGATTGGTGGCGAAAAAGAATGCAAAAGCACCAGGATCTTTGAGAGGGGTGCACTGATCAGCTAGTCAGGGGAGCAGATGAGCTTCTTATACATGGCCTTCTTTACATCCTATTTTTTTTTCAAATTGTAATAGAAATTCTGGAAACAAAAGAACATGAAAGGAGAGAGCTATGAGGTCCCTCCATTTCCTATGAACAGCTGATAAACACATATCTTGTTTCAGTACAATTTGACATGTCCACCAATTTCCATCATTTGTTTGAGTTCCCTCCATTGTGGCAATCAAGGTTCCATTGCATCCAGAATTAAATGAAGAAAAGATTCTTTTCTGATTTTAAACATTGCTTGTTGCTTGCTAATCTTATACCTTCTATTTCCATGCTCACGAGAGCCTTACGTATTTCCTGTCATTTCATTGAGCGTTCTAAGATATAACCACAGATCCAGATGCCCAATGTATATTAAATTGCTGTAGTTTGTTTATAGCACATGTGTTAATGATGCCTACAGATGTTTTAGATTATTGAACTAAGATAGCTGGACCTGAAATTTGTTTACGAGTCTTTATTTGTAAAGATTATATGCATCTACAATTTCCTGATGAACTAACATTTCTACCCTACTTAACCCTTAATGGACCCATTTGGTTTCTAGCCTTCCATCCACAATGTGGATAAATTAAATATTGCTAGCCTTATCCAAAGGCTGCCCCTAAACTAGATCTTTGGAGGCATGTGAAGGCAGGTTGGAGTGGCAATCACTCAAATATTCCCTCCCTTTTCATGAGCTTCTGCCTGATAAAGTAACTGGAACTGCCAGGGCAGATTAGTCCTTGTGTGTCACTTGCTTATATCCCATAGAGGTGGTTGGACCTCCAACTTTCAATGCGTGGGTCCCATTTAGGTGGGACAATATCAAGGTAAATATTTAGATTCATGAGGCAGGCAGCAGTAAGATCCACTTTCTTACTTAGGGAATCTGGCATATTTACCTTGGTATTGCCATTGACTGTGAGTGACCTGTCCATTGGGAACTAGCAGCACTGGCACAGCACTAGAATGATATGACAGTAACTATAGACAATGGTGACGACAATTTCCCCATCTGATCATTGCAACAGATCATAGATGAAATGGCTCTGGTTTGTTCAAAGCTGTTCCCAGCAGAGTCCATAATGTTCCAGTTCCTGCGCTTGACAAGAAATTACACAAATTTGGAAAGCTTACTGTGAAAATAAATAGTAACAGGAATGCTCCATGAGTGGGGCAGGAACCTTCAATTACAGTACGTAATACAAGTACGATACATAATGGTATAGAAATTATAAATTCAGATTGTTACCTTGAAGTATAGCTATAGACAGAAATGGAAATTAATGAAAACACTAATTAACTAATTAATAAGTAGAGTAACTAAACCAGAGGGAGGAGATTACTGTATTTAGACAGCATTTAATATTTATTTTAGAAATCTAGCACTAGGGACCACATAGTGAAGTGTATCATAATTTAGTAACGATTTAATAAGTATTTATTTATTTATTGGCAGGCAGCCATAAAGACAGGGCTAAAATGTGGCGAGTTGAAGAGACTTAGTAGTTGGCAGGAAAAAAGACAGAGGCGCAAGGGGAGAGCCAACTGTGCAACAGACCCGACAAACAAATTTCTCTGCAGCACCTGTGGAAGAGCCTGTCACTCTAGAATTGGCCTTTATAGCCACTCCAGGCGCTGCTTCTCAAACCACTGACCACCTCCAGGCGCGTATCCATTGTCTCTCGAGATAAGGAGGCCCAAAAGAATTATTTATTTTATATCAATTAACTAATTAGTGATAGAAATGACAGTTAGAGGGGTGAAGTGCTTCACCTGTGAGATGTGGGAAGTCCATGACGCTTCCAGCGTTCGGGCGACGACATCTGCAGGATGTGTACCCAGTTGCAGCTCCTCACAGACCGCATGGATCGGTTGGAGCGGCAAGTGGATGCACTTAGGAGCATGCAGGTGGTGGAAAGCGTCATAGACAGGAGTTTTAGAGAAGTTGTTACACCCAAGGTGCAGGCAGATAGATGGGTGACCGCTAGACGGGGCAGGCAGTCAGTGCAGGAATCCCCTGTGGCTATCCCCCTCTCTAACAAGTATACCGTTTTGGATCCTGTTGGGGGGGATGGCCTATCAGGGGAAAACAGCAGCAGCCAGAGCAGTGGCACCATGGCTGGCACTGTTGTTCAGCAGGGAGGGACAAAGCGCAGAAGAGCAATAGTTATAGGGGACTCGATAGTCAGGGGCACAGATAGGCGCTTCTGTGGACGTGAAAGAGAGTCCAGGAAGGTATGTTGCCTCCCTGGTGCCAAGGTCAAGGATGTCTCTGAACGGACAGAGGGCATTCTGAAGGGGGAGGGTGAACAGCCAGAGGTTGTGGTACACATCGGTACCAATGAAATAGGCAGGAAGAGTGATGAGGTCCTGCAGGGGGAGTTTAGGGAGTTAGGTAGTAAGTTAAAAAACAGGACCTCTAGGGTTGTAATCTCTGGATTACTCCTTGTGCCACGGGCCAGTGAGGCTAGAAATAGGAAGATAGTGCAGCTAAACACGTGGCTGAGCAGCTGGTGTAGAAGGGAGGGTTTCAGATATCTGGACCATTGGGCTCTCTTCAGGGACAGATGGGACCTGTACAAGAAGGATGGGTTGCATCTAAACTGGAAGGGCACTAATATCTTGGCTGCAAGGTTTGCTAGCGTCACTCGGGAGGGTTTAAACTAGTGTGGCAGGGGGCTGGGAACCAGAGCAGTCGGACAGCTAATGAAGTAAATGAGGAGGACATAGTAAATAAGGCCAGTAGGACTAAGAGGAAGAGCAGGCAGGGAGATGTTGCTGAGCACAGCGGGACTGGTGGTCTGTAGTGCATTTGTTTCAATGCGAGAAGTATAACAGGTAAGGCAGGTGAACTTAGAGCTTGGATTAGTACTTGGAAATATAATGTTGTTGCTATTACAGAGACTTAGTTGAGGGAAGGGCAGGATTGGCAGCTAAATGTTCCAGGCTTTAGAAGCTTCAGGCGGGATAGAGGGGGATGTAAAAGGGGTGGGGGAGTTGCATTACTGGTTAAGGAGAATATCACAGCTGTACTGCGGGAGGACACCTCAGAGAGGTCATGCAGCGAGGCAATATGGGTGGAGCTCAGGAATAGGAAGGGTGCAGTCACGATGTTGGGGGTTTACTACAGGCCTCCCAACAGCCAGCGGGAGGTTGAGGAGCAGATATGTAGACAGATTTTGGAAAGATGTAAAGGTAACAGGGTTGTGGTGGTGGGTGATTTTAACTTCCCCTATATTGAGTGGGACTCACTTAGTGCTAGGGGCTTGGATGGGGCAGAATTTGTGAGGAGCATCCAGGAGGGCTTCTTGAAACAGTACGTAGATAGTCCAACTAGGGATGGGGCCATTCTGGACCTGGTATTGGGGAATGAGCCCGACCAGGTGGTCGAAGTTTCAGTGGGGGAGCATTTCGGGAGCAGTGACCATAATTCCATAAGTTTTAAGGTACTTGTGGATAAGGATAAGAGTAGTCCTCGGGTGAAGGTGCTAAATAGGGGGAAGGCTAATGATAACAATATTAGGCAGGAACTGAAGAATTTAGATTGGGGGCGGCTGTTTGAGGGTAAATCAACATCTGACATGTGGGAGTCTTTCAAACGTCAGCTGATTAGAATCCAGGACCAGCATGTTCCTGTGAGGAAGAAAGACAAGTTTGGCAAGTTTTGGGAAGCTTGGATAACATGGGATATTGTGAGCCCAGTCAAAAAGAAAAAGGAAGCATTTGTAAGGGCTGGAAGGCGAGGAACAGATGAAACACTTGAGGAATATAAAGACGGTAGGAAGGAATTTAAGCAAGGAGTTAGGAGGGCTAAAAGGGGTCATGAATAGTCATTGGCAAACAGGATTAAGGAAAATCCCAAGGCTTTTTATACATATATAAAGAGCAAGAGGGTAACCAGGGAAAGGGTTGGCCTACTCAAGGACAGAGATGGGAATCTATGCGTGGAGCCAGAGGAAATGAGCAAGGTGCTAAATGAGCACTTTGCATCAGTATTCACCAAGGAGAAGGACTTGGTGGATGATGAGCCTAGGGAAGGGAGTGCAGATAGTCTCAGTCATCTCATTATCAAAAAGGAGGAGGTGTTGGGTGTCTTGCAAAGCATTAAGGTAGATAAGTCCCCAGGGCCTGATGGGATCTACCCTAGAATACTGAGGGAGGCAAGGGAAGAAATTGCTGGGGCCTTGACAGAAATCTTTGCATCCTCATTGGCTATAGGTGAGGTCCCAGAGGACTGGAGAATAGCCAATGTTGTTCCTTTGTTTAGGAAGGGTGGTAAGGATAATCCAGGAAATTATAGGCCGGTGAGCCATACGTCAGTGGGAGGGAAACTATCAGAGAGGATTCTTCGGGACAGGATTTACTCCCATTTGGAAACAAACAAACTTATTAGCGAGAGACAGCATGGTTTTGTGAAGGGGAGGTCGTGTCTTACTAATTTGATTGAGTTTTTTGAGGAAGTGACGAAGATGATTGATGAGGGAAGGGCGGTGGATGTTGTCTATATGGACTTTAGTAAAGCCTTTGACAAGGTCCCGCATGGCACACTGCTGCAAAAGGTGAAGTCACATGGGATCAGAGGTGAGCTGGCAAGATGGATACAGAACTGGCTCAGTCACAGAAGACAGAGGGTAACAGTGGATGGGTGTTTTTCTGAATGGAGGGATGTGACTAGTGGTGTTCCGCAGGGATCAGTGCTGGGACCTTTGCTGTTTGTAGTATATATAAATGATTTGGAGGAAAATGTAGCTGGTCTGATTAGTAAGTTTGCGGATGACACAAAGGTTGGTGGAGTTGCGGATAATGATGAGGATTGTCAGAGGATACAGCAAGATATAGATCGGTTGGAGACTTGGGCGGAGAAATGGCAGATGGAGTTTAATCCGGACAAATGTGAGGTAATGCATTTTGGAAGGTCTAATGCAGGTGGGAGGTATACAGTAAATGGCAGAACCCTTAGGAGTATTGACAGGCAAAGAGATCTGGGCATACAGGTCCACAGGTCACTGAAAGTGGCAACGCAGGTGGATAAGGTAGTCAAGAAGGCATACGGCATGCTTGCCTTCATCGGTCGGGGCATAGAGTATAAAAATTGGCAAGTCATGTTGCAGCTGTACAGAACCTTAGTTAGGCCACACTTAGAATATTGCGTGCAATTCTGGTTGCCACACTACCAAAAGGACGTGGAGGCTTTGGAGAGGGTACAGGAGGTTTACCAGGATGTTGCCTGGTCTGGAGGGCATTAGCTATGAGGAGAGGTTGGAAAAACTCGGATTGTTTTCACTGGAACGACAGAGGTGGAGGGGCGACATGATAGAGGTTTACAAAGTTATGAGCGGCATGGACAGAGTGGATAATCAGAAGCTTTTTCCCAGGGTGGAAGAGTCAGTTCCTAGGGGACATAGGTTTAAGGTGCGAGGGGCAAAGTTTAGAGGGGATGTGCGAGGCAAGTTTTTTACACAGAGGGTGATGAGTGCCTGGAACTTGCTGCCAGGGGAGGTGGTGGAAGCAGATACGATAGCGACGTTTAAGAGACATCTTGACAAATATATGAATAGGAAGGGAATAGAGGGATATGGGCCCCGGAAGTGTAAAAGGTGTTAGTTTCGGCAGGCATCAAGATCAGCGCAGGCTTGGAGGGCCGAATGGCCTGTTCCTGTGCTGTACTATTCTTTATTCTTTGTTCTTTGAAAAGTAGATTTACTACGGAGACCAGAAAATAGGCAGTGTGGAATAATTTATCAAACAAGGTAATAAAGCCAAAAAGATTGGAGTGATTCAAAATATAGTTACATACTAAAATGAGTCAGTTTATGAATGTCGATGAGCTTTGCTCAGCTGAAGGCCTTTTTATCATCCATGACCTTTCTTTAGATAAGACTGGACAGAGGAAAAGGAGACTTATCTGAAGTTCTTGCGGTGGTACACTGCTCAGGCTATATCGAGGGAGGCCTCCATTGCAATCAGTTTTGTTGAATTTGTACTTAATGCTTAATGCTGTCATCAAATGACATTCTTGACAATGCCAAAGACACACCTGTTAGAGTTTAATCTCATCAAGAGCTGTTCCTCTGAACCTCAGTATTTTCAGCTTTAACAGAGAGACAGCTATTGAATAGAATTCTTTGAAGAAGATTGACTTGCACGTGAAAATAACTACCCAACAGGTGTATGTGTCAGCAGGATTTGTGTTAATAAGATTAGTTGGTGCTGTTTTTAAACATTGA
Source organism: Heterodontus francisci (assembly GCF_036365525.1). NCBI lineage: Eukaryota > Metazoa > Chordata > Chondrichthyes > Heterodontiformes > Heterodontidae > Heterodontus > Heterodontus francisci. The sequence continues at coordinate 45,835,910 of NC_090389.1, read as the reverse complement.
GATATAACACATTTTCCAGGGCCTGTTGTATCCAGCCATAATTGCCAAGAGTCTTTTACAGGTATATTACCTGAGAACTGAAGGTTTTAACAGCAGTTTCCTGTGTCCACTCCTTCATCACAAGCTGTCACTGATGACTGAACTGAACACAGCTGTTAAAATGTTGTTGGACATGTCTTTGAAACTGATATGATATCATCTGCCTCAACAATTCACACCGTGTCCTGCATGCAGCAAGTTTCATCAAAGATGTAATGGAAATGTGACACGTAATGGAAAAGAAACATTATTAACTAATGCCTTCCCACATATGGTGTGATTAGCTAATGCTTGTTCATATCTGTACTTTGTGCATAATACTGCTCAGCAAAGATTTTTGCCTTTATAAAGATAGCTGCAAGGGTTAAAATAAAACAAATTTTGAATTACATCTACTGCACATATCAGAATGAAAGTGAAGGAATGTTATTAGGCTAAGTAACAAATACCGTTGATCACTAATGTACAGAAATGCATGGGCTGGATTTTACCTCTGGGTCAATTTTGTTGCCAGAGGTGGATTGTGGTTGGAATTCCAACTACTGCTCCAACCCCACTATGACTCTGATGTTGTTACCTGTGCTAGAGGTCACTGTAGATGCAGACTGATCTCCCGGCAGCATTTCAGCGCTGCCAAGCAACATCAGCTGGAAGCCCGTAAGAAGGAAGGGCCAGTGTTAAAGGGAGCAGAAGTACCCTGAAGATTTTTGTGAAAATGCTAACAAAACCCTTAGAATAGCCTTCAAAATGAGCTGTATCGTGGGGCAAAATCCAGACCATAGTGCAAAAGTCCTTTTCCCCTATCACCCCTGTGCTCTCCAACCTACAATGGCTACTGGTCAAGCAATGTCACGATTTTAAAATTCTCTTCCTTGTTTTCAAATCCTCACCCCTCCCTATCTCTGTAATCTTCTCCAGTCCCACATCCCTCCAAGGTGCCTGTGCTCCTCTAATTCTGGCCTCTTGTGCATCTCTGCTTTTAATTGCTTCACCATTGGTGGCCACGATTTCAGTTGCCTAGGCCCCAAGCTCTGGAATACCCTCCAACACGTCTTCGTCTGTCCACCTCATTTTTCTCCTATAAGACATTCCTTGAAACCTACCTCTTTGACCAAAATTTTTGTCATCTGACTTAATATTTCCTTTCATGGCTCAGTGTCATATTTTGTTTTATAATATTCCAGTGATGCAACTTGGGATGTTTTATTCCGTTAAAGGTGTCATATAAATATGTTGTCCGGGTTATTCAATATATTTTATTCAAGCTGCTGCAGTATTCATCTCATTATTAAGGCTACCTTTGATCTGTTTTACATCAAGAACAATTACTTTGCTGCAAAACATAGAAATAGACTTTGAAACAGACATTTAAAAATTAAAATTCCACAAATTGGGAATTCCTCTGGTTCCACAATGTGAAAGCACTAAACTCAAAGAAACAGCAGGAAAGCTATTCTTGAGTGTCCTCGATTGTGTCTCTTCCTCATTGCCCACTGAGAGGTGTGCAACAGTGTAGCAGATGAGAATTCTAGCGATTCCTCCTTCCTTATGGAAGTACATCACTTCCATATCACTTCTCAAACTGTGTTAGAGACCGAAAAATCACTTGTGGGGAATCCCAGGGACTGTGCAGCAAAGCTCTCAAGGTTCATATTCAATATAATTTCTCTCTATAGTTTTTTCATCTCTTCTCATGAAGGTAGTGACTTCTACTTGGGTACAGTCTGCAGGTGATAGCAGATGCTTCGTCCAAGTGACTTTTCAGGATTGCATCACAACTGAGCCCAATCTTGTCTTTGCTTGAAGTACACACAAGAGCACTCTCCAGCAGCACAAGCAGTACCTTGGTTGGGTTTCTCTCTCCTTCCTATCCAGGGACTTAGCTGCCTCTGTTGGGATCAGGTTACTGAGCACATGCCAAATATTAAACCTGGGACTTTCTGCTCTGACCGAGTCAATGTTGCACCACCCAGTACATTTATTCACAAAGATCTCAAGAGATTACAGGACACTTTTTGAAAGACTTGAGAAGTAACTACTGGATAATAATCTGGAAACATCTTTAGTTATTTTTTTTTTAATGAAAATTTCATGAGACTGCAATATACACTGCAGCACATCAACCTATATACCCTGATGGATCACAAATTTTAAACAATTACAAGGTGACTCATGAATGTGGAAGGCAGATACTTTTAATTATTGGGATGACTTTATGTGACAGGTAGAACATGTGGTGTGTTGGAAAGAATGTATGGCATGTCTTGGCTATAGATACTGGAGCAGGTAAACAGTACAGGCAGAGGAGCAAATATGAAACAGGATACCCAACAAGAAAAATAAAAAGATAAAATAACTGAAAGATGTACATCATGATTCAGAAATTTACTTTAAGTCACTGCATTCTGTCATCTGTTCTCATTTGTAACATACATTCAGTACTTGAATAGTTTATAACGTTACCTTGGAAAAATTAGACAACTTAATTGCTATTGCCATACAGTACCAAACAGGAACCAACCGAGCTTTCAATGAAGTAACAGAGAAAAGCTGGCATGATGGATGCCAAGTGGTTTTCAGGGAGAGATACAGAACAAATAGAGTAACAGGAAGCTACTGAGTGAGTAGGACATAGCAATCAAAATGACATTTGGTATTGAGCTGGTCAGGCTCCAAAATACAAGCAAAGGGTGAAGAAGGCATCGGAAAATACTGCTTAACTCCAAGTGGGGATCAGGTGATTCAGGTGGCTGCCAGGTGAACTTTCAATCAGGTTAAACCAGCTTTGCAATGAGTAACTGAGGCAGAGGCCAAATGAAGCAGCTCAGCTGAGGGCCAGAAGAAATCTCCAAGTCTATTTGTTAAGAAGACACTGAGACTAGGATGCTTTGGTGTAGATTGTTTATTGCTTGTCACAGAGCTTACTTCTGCTCTCCAAACAACACCCCCAACCGTGCTGGCCGTCTCTTCTTTATATATACACACTTGAATACAATTAAGTAATTAACACCCAACTCCTGTTCACCTTATTATCTTGAACTACCAGGTATTTATCATCCATTAACAGAACTTCAGAATCTAACGGTGGTGTGGAACCAGGAATTATTGGAACTGGGGAAACTAGTACAATACAACTCAATACAAGATTCAAATATTATATTTACAAATTGCATATACATTATTGCATTATACAGGGTGCAGCATGTGAGCTTTCCAGCTGGATCCCTGCATCAGTAACTATGGGTTAGATTTTGCTCTCAATATAAGTGAGACTAATTGTGCTCGCTATTATTGAAGCGCAAATGGTGCAGCAACTTCAGGTAAGGGGCAGATGCACAGTTAAACACAGATATACAAAAGTGTTGTCTGAGTTGCTCCATCTGCCTCACCATTGAAATTTATTGAATGGCGTGAAGTTGTTATACTTGTGCAGTAGATGCGAACTAAACTTACCCTGGAAAGTTAAATCTCATCTACTTTAGTTCAAGTGCCCTTTTAACAATGTGATAATTATTAGCTACTTCCAATCAACCTCTCTGGCATTGAAAAAATAACTATTACAATGTGGAGTCTTCATTCCTTCAGATACTAATTGCAGATTTTAAACATACCAAATGTTTTTTTACTTCTCCATTCTGTTTCTTTTCTCTCCCTCTCTCCTTCTCATAATCCAATCTATATTTCTCTTTTTATACCTGATTTGGTATTGTATTTGCTCACTTTAATTTACTCTTCCTTCTAAATCCTTGCGCACTTAATTTCACAATCCTTCAATTTGATTGGTTAAGGAGACATACAATTGCTTGCTCTGTTCACTCAGGTCTCAGATGCCGTTTCCTGCGCTACAATGTTATTAACTCACACTTTCAACAACTTATCACACACAAAATTTAAGAACCTATCTGCAATGACAAGTCTAATTAATGGAAGATGCCATTGGATGCCCTACTACAGTAAAATCTGAGCCTATGTGCCAGCTGAGTCAGCAGGTTACATGTATCTTGGGTGCATTATGATTCAGGAAAGTTGGAGTGCCAAATGTGTGTATCCACTACAGTTTGACTGCAAGAACTAAGGAGTATTGAATAATGTCACACCAGGCATCAGGCCTTGTTCACAAACTTGAAGAGTATCAGGAAATGATTTCACCTGATAAGAATAAAGGTAATTTACTTATATAAATATGCTGCCAAAATCAACTCATAAGGAAATAGCATTCAGCTACAACAATATAATAGCAAAATATTCAAATATGGAACCACCCAAAATCATACATAGTAGTGACAACTAATTACCACATTACAGTGCATTACATTGCCAAGGACTTTGACACTTCTGTAAAATTAGAGGCATTACCTCGGGAGACATTAAAATTAAAAGTGCACTCAGAAGTTCATAGTCTTGACACATAGCTAACTTTGATAGATTACTAATATGTATATGATTCAGTAGCAGATGAAAGTCTTAATTCATAGTTGGTTATAATAACTCTCTTCCTTTCCCAGTGTAGAGGCATATTCCCTATTTAAACCTATCTTCCACTTTATTCACCCGTCACTCAGTATGCCAGCTTTTTAGCAGAGGGGAAAAGGTCTTTCTCCACAGCTGCCAACAGCTTGTGGTTCAACTTTTTCACTGAATAAATTGATTTAAAGAGTAAATTGAGTAAAAGAACCATGTGGCACCACTGGCTGTGTTCATTTTCTCATTCACAAGAGACAGAATAAAAGAATTAAACATTTATTCTGACGCAACACAAAAGATGCCAGCATGGTGTGACAAGTTATTTCAAATATTCACTGCCATTATGTTGGAGAAATGATCAGAGACTGAGGAACTAAATGGCCCAATTGATTAGTGTGCTACTTTACAGACTTTTATCAGACAGCACAGTATCAGTTCAAATGGCAACAGCAGTTACCACAACAAGAGAAAATATACTTGTGTCATTGTGTAGCTTTTTCTGATCGAACAACTCTAATTGCATATTTGTCAGTTAAATACTATTGGTACAGCAATGCCAAATGTAGGGGTAAAACATTATAAAAAACACTCTTGGAGGAGTTGTTGAAATGAACACCTTGGTAACTTTTGGAGTAAGAAGGAAAAACGCTTCACTCAGTGATTAATATACAAGGGGAATAAGTTGCCTAGGAAAGCCATTGAACCATATCGTATCAGTTATTTGGATTGGGGCTTACTCATTTTGGCTAGAAATGTGACCTATTTCGATATTCTGCTTCTTAAAATAAATGCAGCTCCACAAATCTAAACAGGGTATTGATCTCTTTCACTGTTTTCCTATCATAAATCACACTGCTAATATTTCTCTGATGTTGACTACTCCGTGAATTGGAAAAACCTCTTATGTTTCAGTCAAAATTATGAAATCTTACTGAATTTGAATACAACACTGACCAGTAATTATCGGACTGTTTGGGCTGGAGTTTTGCTGCGGGGGTGGGAAATGGAAGCCGGGGCAACTTCTGGGTCCCACACCCATCTCAGGGTAAACAGTAATGGACCCCAAGTTTCACGTGAATGGGTTTGGCTGCCAATTAATGGCCAAAGGGGTGACAATGGAGGTGAGAAACTCATGTGCGGGCCCAATTCAAACTGATCATGGCATCCATCACTCTGGTTGCCATTTCACTGCTGTTACTGCAGGTTGAAAGATCACTGAAGACTTCAGCCGGAATTTTCCAGGCCTTTTGGCAAAGGGCTGGGTGGCAGGAAAGCTGGCAATATGGTGAGGGAAGGCGTCAGGTGTGGTGCCTGATGTCTTCCCGCCGCCATACCATTTTGCCATGTGCATGAAAGTTGGCAAATCAGCCACTCACCAGAAGGCCAATTGAGCCACTTCAGTGGTCAGTTAAGACCACCTCCTCCCTCTGTGGGCATTTTGCGCACATCAGTGGGGTCCTACCGCTGTGTCGGGAGACTGCCTAGTGAAACCTTGTGACCTCCCAGGATCTGAGGGGACTCTCCTTTATGGGTACGCCATAGCCCACGGTGGGCCCCCAGTGGCAATGGCTACCTTCATGGCAACAGCACTGCTGGCGCTCAGTGACCACCCTGACCCACCAATGGCTGGGGTCTGTCTGCCTGGACCTAGCATTCCCCAACCGCACTTACCTTTCTTCGAGGGCACCTGCCCATTGTGGCGGTTTCTCTCTGGTGTTGCAGCCTCAGTAATGGCCACCGCTAGCAATTGGGCCGGCAGCTCTTGGGGGCAGCTCTGACGGCAGCCACTATTGCCTGCTGTCGGCAATATGCCTCCCTGGGGCCCGCCACCGGCCAAAGCGGGGTCTCCTTTCGCTTTTGGTTCCGATGGTGGGACCTCTGCCGCCTCCACAAAATTTAGCCCAAAGTAATTCCAGTGTTTCAGCAGAGTCAGATGCCTGGAACCCCCAATTTTCAGAAGTGGACTTGGAGGTCATGTTGGATGCTGTGAGGGAGAGGAGAGAGGTCCTCTTCCTGGAGGGTGGCAGCCAATACTGTGGCTCGCAGAGCAAGCAGGTGTGGATGGACATCACTGCTACAGTCAGCAGAAGAAGCATGGTTAGAAGAACTTGGATCCAGTGTAGGAAAAGGTTCAATGACCTGATGCACGTAGACAAGGTCAGTGCTACACCCAACTCTCAGGACAGGTCTCTGGGTATTCACCATGAGGCAGACACATAAGCTGAGGAGCCTCAGGGCACATGCTGCTCGTAAGCATGGGAGGGATGTGTGCACAGGCCACTTACTGATCCCTCAGAATGGCTCAGAGCCATAGCGTTGCTGAGGACCTGTCACCACAGATACACGCACCTTTCAATGAATTGGAGCAGCGACTCACGGAGGAGGGAGTGATGGAAATAGCCGGGAAGTTGGCCATGAGGAAGTTGGCCATGGCGAGATTGTCACATGGCGGAAATGGTGATTAGGGAGGGCAATGCGATCATTAAGGTGGTGCATTGCATTCCACCCCATCCGACAGCATACTGAGCACTGAGTTGCATTGGGAATTCTCAGCACTGCAGAGGCTTCGGCTCTCCAGGGCTAGCACTCATGATCTCTTCTTGTGTCTCCCACAAGCAGGTGAGTGATTGGTTGTTGAGTATTTCTCTTCTTCTCCATCTAAACTACAGCAATGTTTCAAATTAGAAGCTGGGAAATTAATAACCTCAATCAGGGTGAGTATTACAGTGATTTAATAAGAGCAGTAGCACAGAGCAGGTCTAGACAAGGTGCCAAATAGTTTGGAAAAGAGGGAATAGAATTTTTTTTTAGTTCATGGATGGGCAGCTGCAACCTGTTGCTGGCAATTCCTGGGCCATGTGGGAACTGCAGGATCATTCACGTGTCTTGGGCAACCTCTTAGTGTTTTTTTATTCATTCATGGGATGTGGGCGTTGCTGGCCAGACCAGCATTCATTGCCCATCCCTATTGCCCATGAGAAGGTGGTGGTGAGCAGCCTTCTTGAACTGCCGCAGTTCATGTGGGGTAGGTATACCCACAGTGCTGTTAAGAAGGGAGTTCTTGGATTTTGACCCAGCGACAGTGAAGGAACAGTGATATAGTTCCAAGTCAGGATGCTATGTGGCTTGGAGGGGAAATTGCAGGTGGTGGTGTTCCCATGCATCTGCTGCTCTAGTCCTTCTAGATGGTAGAAATCGTGGGTTTGGAAGGTGCTTTCTAAGGAGCCTTGGTGCATTGCTGCAGTGCATCTTGTAGGTGGTACACACTGCTGCCACTGTGCGTCAGTGGTGGAGGGAGTGAATGTTTGTGGATAGGGTGCCAATCAAGCTGGCTGCTTTGTCCTGGATGGTATCAAGCTTCTTGAGTGTTGTTGGAAGTGCACCCATCCAGGCAAGTGGAGAGTATTCCATCACACTCCTGACGTGCCTTGTAAATGATGGACAGGCTTTGGGGAGTCAGGAGGTGAGTTACTCGACGCAGATTCCTAGCCTCTGACCTACTGTTGTAGCCACGGTATTTATATGGCTACTCCAGTTCAGTTTCTGGTCAATGGTAACCCCTAGAATGTTGATAGTGAGGGATTCAGCGATTGTAATGCCATTGAATGTAAAGAGGAGATGATTATATGGGGCGGCACAGTGACGCAGTGGTTAGTACTGCAGCCTCACGGTTCCAGCGACCCGGGTTCAGTTCTGGGTACTGCCTGTGTGGAGTTTGCAAGTTCTCCCTGTGACTGCGTGGGTTTCCACCGGGTGCTCTGGTTTCCTCCCACAGCCAAAGACTTGCGCAGGTTGATAGGTAAATTGGCCATTGTAAATTGCTCCTAGTGTAGGTAGGTGGTCGGAGAATGGTGGTGCTGTGGTAGGGAATGTGGGATTAATGTAGGATTAGTATAAATGGGTGGTTGTTGGTCGGCACAGACTCGGTGGGCCAAACAGTGCTGTATGACTCTATATTCTCTCTTGTTTGAGATGGTATTGCCTGGCACTTGTGAGGCATGAATGTTACTTGCCACTTATCAGCCCAAGCCTGAATATTGTCTAGGTCTTGCTGCATTTCTACACGGACTGCTTCAGTATCTGAGGAATCGTGAATGGTGCTGAACAGTGTGCAATCATCAGCGAACATCCCCAATTCTGACGTTATGATTGAAGGCAGGTCATTGATGAAGCAGCTAAAGATGGTTGGGCCAAGGCCACTACCCTGAGGAACATCTGCAGTGATGTCCTGGAGCTGAGATGATTGACCTCGAACAACCACAATCATCTTCCTTTTTTGCGCTAGGTATGAGTCCAACCAGCGGAGAGTTTTCCCCCGATTCCCATTGACTCCAGTTTGTTAGGGCTCCTTGATGCCATATTCTGTCAAGTGCTGACTTGATGTCAAAGGCAATCACTCTCACCTCATCTCTTGAGTTCAGCTCTTTTGTCCATATTTGAACCAAGGCTGTAACGAGGTCAGGAGCTGAGTGGCCCTGGCGGAACCCAAACTGAGCCTCACTGAGCAGGTTATTGCTTAGCAAGTGCTGTTTGATAGCACTGTCGACGACACCTTCCATCACTTTACTGATGATCAAGAGTAGACTGATGGAGCGGTAATTTGCCGGGTTGGATTTGTCCTGCTTTTTGCATACTGGGCATACCTGGGCAATTTTCCACATTGCTGGGTAGATGCCAGTGTTGTAGCTGTACTGGAACAGCTTGGCTAGGCGCGCGTCATGTTCTGGAGCACAGGTCTTCAGTACTATTTCTGGAATGTTGCCAGGGCCCATAGCCTTTGCAGTATCCAATACCTTCAGTCATTTTTTTATGTCACGTGAACTGAATTGAATTGGTTGAGGTCTGGCATCTGTGATGCTGGGAACTTCAGGAGGAGGCCGAGGTGGATCATCCACTCGCCACTTTTGGCTGAAGATTGTTGCAAATGCTTCAGCCTTATCTTTCGCACTGATGTGCTGGGCTCCCCCATCATTGAGGATGGGGATATTTGTGAAGCCACCTCCTCCAGTGTAGGAAGTGTCTCCAGCTCAAGCTCAGGATTTCCGAGCTTGAGGAACAGCTGGAGTCACTGCGAAGCATCAGGGAGCAGGAGAGTTTCCTGGATCATACTTTCCAGAAGGTGGTCACCCCACAGGCAGTAAGAGTTCAGGATAGTAATTGGGTGGCCATCCGGAAGATTAGGAAGAGGCAGGAAGTGCAGGAGTCTTCAGAATGTGTGCCACTCTCAAACGGGTACTCAGCATTGGAGACTGCTGGGAGTGATGATACCCTGAAGGAATGCAGTCCAGACCATTGCACCAATGGGCAAGGGACTGCACTGGAGGGAGCAGCAAAGTAGAGATATGTAGTTGTTATAGGAGATTCAATAGTCAGGAGGACAGACAAGGCAGTTCTGTATCTGTCATTGTGAGTTGTGCATGGTGTATTGCCTCCCTGGTGCCAGGATACAGGACATCACAGAAAGAGTGCTGGATATTCTGCAGGGGGAAGGGAGTGATCCTGGAGTTGTGCTACACGTTGATACTAATGACATAGCAAGAGCAGGTATTTTGGTCTTACAGTCAGATTTTCAGGAGCTAGGGAGGAAGTTAACGAGTACGACCTTGAAGGTAGTAATCTCTGGATTACTCCCAGTGCCACGTGTTAGCAAAAGTGGAAATAGGAAGACAGGGAGGATCAGTGTGTGGCTTGAAGCATGGTGCAGGAGGGAAGTCTTCAGATTTTTGGGGCATTGGGACCAGTTCTGGGGCAGAAGGCACCTTTTCAAAAGGGAGGGGTTACACCTCAACAGGACTGAGACCAATGTCCTTGGATCTTGGAATACAGAGTAGAATTTCAAAATTTGCCAATGATACCAATCTGGGAGGAGTTGCAATCAATGAAGATGATATGAACCACCTGCAACAGGATATAGATAGGCTAGCAGAATGGGCAGACAAGTGGCAGATGGAATTTAATACAGACAGGTGTGAGATGATGCATTTTGGCAGAAGGAAAAGGGTGAGGCAATATAGACTTAATGGCACAGTTCTAAAGAGTGTGCAGGAACAGAGCGACCTGGGGGTGCATGTGCATCAACCTTTGAAGGTGGCAGGACATATTTATTTTATTCATTCATGGGATGTAGACGTCACAGGTCAGGCCAGCATTTATTGCCCATCTTTAATTTCCCTTGAGAAGGTGGTGGTGAGCTGCCTTCTTAAACCGCTGCAGTCCATTTGGGGTAGATATACCCACAGTGCTGTTCGGAAGGGAGTTCCAGAATTTTGACCCATCGACAGTGAAGGATTGGCAATATAGTTCCAAGTCAGGATGGTGTGTGACTTAGAGGGGAACTTGCAGGTGGTGGTGTTCCCATGTATTTGCTGCCCTTGTCCTTCTAGTTGGTAGAGATCACGGGCTTGGAAGGTGCTGTCTAAGGAGCCTTGGTGCATTGTTGCAGTGCATCTTGCAGATGGTACACACTGCTGCCACTGTGCGTCGGTGGCAGAGGGAGTGAATGTTTGTAGATGGTGTGCCAATCAACCGGGCTGCTTTGTACTGGATGGTGTCGAGCTTCTTGAGTGTTGTTGGAGCTGCACCCATCCAGGCAAGCGGAGAGTATTCCATCACACTCCTGACTTGTGCCTTGTAGATGGTGGACAGGCTTTGGGGAGTCAGGAGGTGAGTTACTCACCGCAGGATTCCTAGTCTCTGACCTGCTCTTGTAGCCACGGTATTTATATGGCTACTCCAGTTCAGTTTCTGGTCAATGTTAGCCCCTAGGATGTTGATAGTGGGAGATTCAGTGATGGTAATGCCATTGAATGTCAAGGGGAGATGGTTAGATTCTCTCTTGATGGAGATGGTCACTGCCTGGCATTTGTGTGGCATGAATGTTACTTGCCACTTATCAGCCCAAGCCTGGATATTGTCCAGGTCTTGCTGCATTTCTACACGGACTGCTTCAGTATCTGAGGAGTTGTGAATGGTGCTGAACATTGTGCAATCATCAGCGAACTTCCCCACTTCTGACCTTATGATTGAAGGAAGGTCATTGATGAAGCAGCTTAAGATGGTTGGGCCTAGGACACTACCCTGAGGAACTCCTGCAGTGATGTCCTGGGGCTCAGATAATTAACCTCCAACAACCACAACCACCTTCCTTTGCACTAGGTATGACTCCAGCCAGCGGAGGGTTTTCCCCCTGATTCCCATTGACCTCAGTTTTGCTGGGGCTCCTTGATGCCATACTCGGTCAAATGCTGCCTTGATGTCAAGGGCAGTCACTCTCACCTCACCTCTTGAGTTCAGCTCTTTTGTCCATGTTTGAACCAAGGCTGTAATGAGGTCAGAAGCTGAGTGGCCCTGGCGGAACCCAAACTGAGCGTAACTGAGCAGGTTATTGCTAAGCAAGTGCCGCTTGATGGCACTGTTGATGACACCTTCCATCACTTTACTGTTGAGAGAATGGTTAGCAAAGCATATGGGATCTTGAACTTTATAAATAGAGGCATAGAATACAAAAGCAGGGAATTTATGCTGAACCTTTATAAAGCTCTGGTTATGCCCCAACTCAAGTATTGTTTCCAGTTCTGGTCACTACACTTTAGGAAAGATGTGAGGGTTCTTGAGAAGGTGCAGAGAAGATTTACCAGAATGGTTCTGGGGATGGGGAATTTTAGTTACAAGGTTAGGTTGGAAAAGCTGTTCTCTCTTGAGCAAGGGACATCAAGGTATGATTTGATAGAGGTCTACAAGATTATGACAGGCTTAAATAAGTTAGACAAGGAAAAGCTGTTCCCATTAACTCGTGGCACAAGTATTAGGTGACATAGATTGAAGGTTTTAGGCAACAGATGCAGGGCCAATGTGAGGAAGAACTTTTTTATGCAGCGAGTGGTGATGACCTGGAACTTGCTGCCCACAAGGGTGGTGGAAGCAGAGACGATCAATGATTTTAAAAGGAGAGTGGATGGGCACTTGAAGGAAATAAACTTGCAGGGCTATGGAGATCGAGCAAGGGGAGGGAACTGACTGGGTTGTTCTGCGGAGAGCCGGTCTGGACTCAATGGGCCAAATGGACTCCTTCTATGCCGTAAACAATTCTGTGACTCTAGTGCAGTCATCAATCCGAGGAGACCTTCTCTATCATCATCACCAGCCTAAGAGGAGCAGCAAAGCTCTGAAAAGTCACCGTCACACCGTATAAGCGCACCTCGGTGGGTCTTTGCGCGGGTTTAGATAGGGTGGCATTGGGAGAGGAGCACAGCACGAGTGTGCAGGAAGTGGTTCCAGAGATAGAGTCAGCTGTGGGCAGCCCCCTCAGATGATGGAGGACAGAAACAATCCTGTTCAGCTGGGCAAAGATGCAGGGTCTCAGGAATCACTGGAAAGGAGGCATTACCTAGACCGGCAACAGAAGATGTGTTCCTACATGTTGCAATTCCCTGAGACAGTGCGAGGTCATGGGCTGAGAATTGAGGAGTCTATTCAGCTCATGTGCACTGCAATGGCTTAGGCCTTTGAGCGCATGAGAACATCCATGAGAGAGTGGCCAACCTCATGTAGAGCAATATCTGGCAGCACTTGGAGTGTATGCCACACTATGTAGCCTGGGCCGGTCAGTGGCTTTGCTGGTGCAGAGATGTTTGGAGGGGGTGGCAGTTGCACCCCAGCTGGTGATCCCATCCAGCCATCCGAAGTGCCAGCCAAGGGCTGAGGATGTCACCGAGGAAGATGAGGGTGCCACTCCTCACAGAGTGCTATCATCATCTTCAGCCTCCTTGGCCCCTCTGACAGAGGGAGCATCTGTGCAACAGGTCCATGTGATGGAGTCTGCCCCTGCAATGATTCAGGTGTAGCAGCCTCTGGAGATGCTACCACGGGCACCTCCACGATGAGGATGACCACCATGTGCATCTTAGCTGCAAGCCGAGACAACCGAGCAGGCAGCCTCCATCTCCTCTGAGGCGACAAGGGGAGCACTGTGTAGAAGTGGCTGTTTGCGGAGGCCATCACATCGCACGGAGCACTGAGTGGGTCACGGGGTGACTTCTTCCTGTAACTGTGCACTGTTTGTTTTCTGAGCACCATGTAAATAACGACACTTGAAGCCACACATGTGAGACTCCTTTTATTGATGGCGGGACAAGAAAAGAAGTATGACCTTCCCTCCAACCAAAGGTCAGAAGTGGGGAAGTTCGCTGATGATTGCACAGTGTTCAATACCATTCGTAATTCCCCAGACACTAAAGCAGTCTGTGCCCCACATGCAGCACGACCTGGACAACATTCAGGCTTGAGCTGATAAGTAGCAAGTAACATTTGTGCCACAGAAGTGCCAGGTAATGACCATCTCAACAAGAGAGAATATAATCATCTCCCGTTGACATTCAATGGCATTACGATCGCTGAATCCCCTACCATCAGCATTCTGGGGTTACCATTGACGAGAAACTTAACAGGACCGGCCATATAAATACTGTGGCTACAAGAGCAGGTCTGAGGCTAGGAAGTCTGCTGTGAGTAACTCATCTCCTAACTCCCAAAAGCCTGTCCAATATCTACAGGCCAAAAGTCAGGAGTGTGATGGAATACTGTCCACTTCCCTGGATGGGTGCAGCTTCAATAACACTCAAGAAGCTCAACACCATCCAGGATAAAGCAGTCCACTTGATTGGCACCCCATCCATCACCTCAAATATTCACTCCCTCCACTACTGATGCACAGTGGCAGCAGTGTGCACCATACACAAGATGCACTGCTGCAACTTGCCAATGCATCTTCGACAACACCTTCCAAACCCATGACCTCTACCACCTAGAAGGACAAGGACAGCAGATGCATGGGAACACCACCACCTGCAAGTTCCCCTCCAAGTCATCTACTCCCTTCTTAACAGCACTGTTGGTGTACCTACACCACATGGATTGCAGCACTTCAAGAAGGTAGCTCACCACCACCTTCTCAAGGAAAATTAGGGATGGGCAATAAATGCTGGCTTTGCCAGCGATGCTCACATCCCAAGAATGAATAAAAAATGGCGGTGAGGGAGATCAAGGGTTCCTCAACGGTGCTGGGAAAACCTCTGGTCATCCTTCATTGATGGTAAGAGTTTATATGTTCCAGGCTATGTCCTCAATGAAAGTGTTAGCATAGGCAACTCAGAGTGAGATCCATACCACGTTGTTCATCCTAGGTCAGAGGGGCTCAGTTGAAACGCTCCTGAGTCAGAAGATCCCTGACATTCATGGCATCCTGACGAGACCCTCGAACCTTGTGCCATGCCCGGCTACCTCTCTATGCAGCCAGAGCCCCTGGGTGTTCTGCATTCCTTTCCTTCCACCTCCTCTTCCTCCTCCTCTTCCTCTGATGAGTTGTGTCCTTCCAGGGTCTCACCATCCACTATCTGTAGGGCCATGTTTTGGAGAATTCAACAGACCACCAGAATGAGTCTATTGACAGGTGCCACACAACCGGTCCAGGCATCAGAACTGCATCTTCAGAAGCCTGATGGCCTGCTCAATGGTGGTCCTGGTAAGCAGCTGACTTTGGTTGAATCACCTCTGTGTCTCTGTCTGAGTCTGTCGTAGAGGGGTCAGTAGCCATCTCTTCAAGGGATATCCTTTGTCCCCTAGAATCCATCCACAGACTTTGGCTTCTGGTGCGCAGAACTGCAGCAGCCTAGACTGGCGGAGGATGAAGGAGTCATGGCAGCTGCAGGGAAAGTGAGCACATACATAGAGGAAGCTCTTGTTGTGATTGCAGACCAGCTGAACGATGAGGGAGTCGAAGCTGTTCCTGTTGATGAGTTTGACTGGCTGGTTACTGGATGCCTTGATGGCCACATGGATGCCACTTTTGATGCCCTGCACCTGGGGGAATCCAGCGATGGAGGTGAAACCCACTGTCCCCTGCCTGCGAGGCCCCATCTTTCCTCAACTGAATGTACTCTCCAGCTCTGGTAAATAGGGCATCAGTTACCTGCGAGATGCAGTGGTATGCTGCTGTTTGCGAGATTCCACCAAGGTCCACAGCTGATCCTTGGAAGGAGTCAGAAGCAAAGAAGTTCAAGGCCACAGTGACTTTAATGGCTACTGGCAGAGCATGGCAACCGGTGCTGCGAGGTGTGAGGTCTTTGGTGGCAAGGGCACAGATATCTGTGACCATCTACCTGGAGAGTCGCAGTGTCCTGTGTCACTGGTTCATGGTCATCTGCAAGTAGCTCCATCTTTGGCAGTAGATCTTATGCTGAGGGTATGGCCTCCGTCTCCTTTCTGCTACTTGTTCCTCCATCCTTTAGTGGCATGTCAAAGTGACCAGGTTTTTTTCCTGATGGTAAGGTTAATTGCAGCAACCCTATCACCATCTAACTGAAATAAACTATCTCAATACATCACCTAGATCAAACTTGTCAGTCACATCCAGTCTGGGGAACTATCTAGCACACTCGAGAACATACTTTAAAATAAATCAAATTTTCTCTTCTCCTGAAGATGCTGTGGTATAATTCCATGCATGAATACCATGGCTAAAAGAGCAGGTCAGAGGCTGGGAAATCTGCGACAAAGAACACACCTCCTGACTCCCTAAAGCCTTTTTACCATCCACAAGGCACAAGTGAGGAATGTGATGGAATACTCTCCAATTGCCTGGCTGTTGCACAGTCCCGACAAACAAATTTTTCTGCAGCACCTGTGGAAGAGCCTGTCACTCTAGAATTGGCCTTAATAGCCACTCCAGGCGCTGCTCCACAAACCACTGACCACCTCCAGGCGCTTACCCATTGTCTATCGAGATAAGGAGGCCAAAGAAGACTTATCCAGGCAATTGGAGAGTATTCCATCACACCTGGATAAGTACAGCTTCAATATTCAAGAAGCTCAATACCAACCAGGAAAAGGCAGCTCACTTGATTGCCACCCCATCTGAAACATTTATTTCCTCCACCATTGGCACACTGGCTGCAGTGTGTACCATCTACAAGATGTACTGCCACAACTCACAATCCCAATTCGACTGCATGGTAACACCACCACCTGCAATTTCCCCTCCAAGTCATACACCATCCTGGCATTGAAATATATCACAGTTCCTTCATTGTCGCTGGGTTAAAATCCTGCAACTCTCTCCCTAGCACTGTGATGTAACTCCTCCACATGGACTGCATCGGTCAGAAGGCAGCTCATCGCCACTTTCTCAAGGGCAATTAGGGATGGGCAATAATTGCTGGCCTTGCCAGTGATGGCCACATCCCATAAATTAATAAAAAAAATGTACGCAGGCCAGGTAATCATTTCTTTCATGTGAGTTAGACAGTGGATGCTGTCAAACTATTCAGTTGTGGAGAACATCACAGCTGAGCTAAACTCATTTTCAGCTGCTACTCATACACAGGCGCATTCTAGTGATCAAAGATCGAAAGGCTGCCAGTCATAGGACCCCAACTACTATCTTGCTTGAGATCAGCAAAGTCAACACAGAGCAAGGGGCAAACCTCAGAGCCTATCTGTGTAATTAAGATGCTTCAAACTGGGAGTTAATCTTGAGGCCCTCCTCTGAACCATTTCAAAGCCTCAGTATCATCCATTATGTGAAGAGGACAAAACTGGTCACGACATTCTAACTGAGGCCTAATTGAGGTCTTGCACATTTTAAGAATAGTGTGTTTTGTTTTTGATTTAATTGCCCTATAATTATACATTGGTACCTTGCTTGCTTTATCTTCACAGCATTGGTCAGAAACCTTTTAGAGATCTACGCATTAGAACAGTTAGGTCTCTTTCTTTTTCCAAAGGCTTTAGTTCTTTTACTTTTTATTTATTTTTATTTATTTAGAGATACAGCACTGAAACAGGCCCTTCGGCCCACCGAGTCTGTGCCAACCAACAACCACCCATTTATACTAACCCTACATTAATCCCATATTCCCTACCACATCCCCACCATTCTCCTACCACCTACCTACACTAGGGGCAATTTACAATGGCCAATTTACTTATCAACCTGCAAGTCTTTGGCTGTGGGAGGAAACCGGAGCACCTGGTGGAAACCCACACGGTCGCAAAGAGAACTTGCAAACTCCGCACAGGCAGTATCCAGAACTGACCCTGGGTCGCTGGAGCTGTGAGGCTCCAAAGGGTTTAATTATGTTTAGCATTTGACATGCCCATGTGCACCTTTCTAAGTTAAACATTATTTACCAGTCACAGGCCCAATCCCCCAGCGTATCTAGATCTGCTTGAGCAGTTGAACATCCTTTGTAGTCCAAAATGTTGCACAAATCTTAGCATCATTTGTAAACTTGTGCATCATTTCCCCAACACCTACACCAAGATCATTAATTAAAATAGTAAATAGCAAAGGTCCTAACATTGAACCCTGTGGGACATCACTGGTGACCAGTCTCCAAGCAAATCCAAATTCATCTATAATCACTTACTGCCAACGAGCTTTCAGCCCATGGAATACCACTAATACCAGAACATTCAATCTTCCAGAGAAGTCTTTTGTATAGTACATTATCAAAAGTTTTCTGCAAGTCCAGGTAGCAATATCTAATGAGCTTCCTTTATCAACTATCCTGGTGACTTCTTGAAAAACGACAACCATTGGTAAAACATGAGCTTCTTTTTCAGGTGTACCGGATATGGCCTACTCTGTCTAAATAATAATATAATTCATCCCACGTGATTCCCTTAAGCATCTTCCCTATTACTGACATAATGCTAGTGAGTGGGTACTTGTGGCCATACGTCTGCAGACTGCCACTCTATGGTGCATTGCATTTGAATCAGGATAGTTTGAGACCATTCTTTCTTTAGGTTAGTAAATGAGCTCTCATTTTTACCCTATTTTGTACTGCATTCAACTGCAAGAAAAGGGGGAAAAGTAATCAATGAGTCATTTATGGCACAGAAGGAGGCCATTTGGCCCATTGAGTCAATGCTGGCTCTCTGCGGAACAATCTAGTTAGTCCCACTCCCCCATTTGATACTCATAGCCCTGTCAGTTTATTTCCTTCAGGTGCCCATCCAATCTCCTTTTGAAATTATTGATTGTTTCCATGGGCATGGAGTTCCAGGTCATTACCACTCGCTGTACAAAAAAGTTCTTCCTCACATTCCTGCTGCATCTCTTGCCCAAAACCTTAAATCTGTGTCCTCTAGTCCTTGTACCATTTGTTAATGGGAACAGTTTTTCCCTGTCTAATTTATCTAAGCCTGTCATAATCTTGTACACCTCTATCAAATCTCCCCTCAATTACCTTTGCTCCAGGGAGAACACCACCAGCTTCTCCAACTTAACCTTACAACTAAAATCCCCCATCCCTGGAACCCTCATATCCTTCCTAAATTGTGGTGACCAGAACTGGATGCAATACTCTATAATTGTTGTAATATTCTGATAACTATCAAGGCTTAGTACAGTGTATATAAGAGTCTGACGGTTGAAACAATGGGAGTTTATCGAAACAGAAAGTGCTGGAAATACTCAGCAGGTCTGGCAACTCTGCTTCTTTCTCCACAGATGCTAACGTTTCGGGTCAGTGACCTTTCATCAGGTCACTGACCTGAAATGTTAACTCTGCTTTTCTCTCCACAGAGGCTGCCAGACCTGCTGAGCATTTCCAGCACTTTTTGTTTTTATTTCAGATTTCCAGCATCTGCAGTATTTTGCTTTTATTGGGAGTTTATCGAACATGTCTTGCATCTAAGGTTCCGTCTACAACTCTCCACGAGGTCCTGTACAGATTGCATAACATCATTTCCTGTGATGATGCACACTGTCTATTTACATAATCTGCCCAGTAACAACCCAATGTCGACTATATTATGTTATAGTACAGTTGTGGCCTAACAAGAGCTTTATAAAGATTTAGCTTTAGAACTTATAGGCAATGATATAATTCTGTAACTGGCTAGCAGGTTATGTTATTCTATTGATTTGGGGGGGTGGGGGGGGGGGGGGGGGGTCCCGTTCCTTCCTTTTATTTCACGGTGGAATGAGAGTTTCACTTCAATTATAGAATACTGTCTAGCAGTAAAGCTTGAGAGTTAATGAAAGCCAACACTGAGGAAAAATTGAATTTGATTAATGCAATGGGCGGAATCGTCTCCTCTTGGAAGACCCTCGGGCATCGGGACCATATGCAGGTCCTGACCCCAATGGTGGCCGAATCCCACCACTAGTGTGATCCTGGAGACAGACAATTAACAGGCCACCTCTGGGACCCCCATTTAATTAATGGTGGTGGGTGGGCTGTGCAAGCAGGAGAATCCATTGGAGTGCCTGAAGCTGGGGACAGCTGGCAGCCCTACCAGGAGAGGTGGGCACAGCCGATATAGGTGGGAGACTGCAAGAGCATCTCAAGATCGAGGTGCTCTATGTAGACTTCTTAAATTGTTAAAGGTTAATGTGACTACAGCTGCCAAGCCATTAGTGTGGAGGCGAAACCCATCCACAGGATGGCCTACAGCTGCAGCTGTGGCCCTCTGACCCCGTGGCTTCTGGGTAGAAGGAACTAAAGGTGACCTCGCTGGCCCCTACCTGTTTTGCTGCCAGGAGGCTGTCTCCAGGCATTTCCGGGCTTTGGCTTCAGCAGGTGACCCATCTGCGGCCAGAAAGAACCCAGTGGCATCACCAATTTGTCCCTAAGTGGGCACTTAATTGATAATTATCTACCCATCTCTGCCGGGCGAGTAGCTGGTGCCAGACAGATCCTGCCTCCGGCAAGATCACTCAGAGCGGTGAGTGCATCAGGGAGGTGCCTGGGCAAGCGATTTCCTAAATTTGCTCCCACCTCCAAACCCATCTCCCCGAACCAGGAAGATTCCACTTGTCTCTCAGTACATTTTGAAAGCATGGAAAGGTGGATCAAAATTGACAACAATTTATTTTCTAAGGATGCTTAAAACAAGGGTTGCACCTGCTATTGCTGGGCACTCAAAGAAGTATTTTGACTTAAATGTGTTATTTCTCTTGTTTTCCAAGTAATTTTTACTTATTTCCTTAGACTCTCTCACAGCTTGTACCCTTCACTGACTGATAGGGCTGCCAGATGACCTAGTCTCAGACTTAGGCCAGTGCTGCATTTAAACTAGGCAGTAACTGATCAGCATAATGAGTTAGTGTTACATGATAACCACGACTTGTCATGTCCCCTTATTTGCAGAGTGATGAGTAGGGTGGAATTTAAATGTGACTGAGTGGGAAAGCCGAACAATATGTATGAGTCTTCTCTATTACCAGCACAAGTTGAAACCATGAGAAACATTTAACGTTCTTCTTCTCAAAGTGATATTAGACAATATATGCAGACTACAGAAAGATGTTTGTGCTGCAGTAATACTTGCATAAATTTCCCACAGCGGGTGTGACACAAGCATCAATACTGACAAGTTAATAGTTCCGCTGAATCCTTTGAATAGTGTCTAAAATTTTGAACCCCCTATTCATTTGGATTTTGCTGATCTGCTAAAATGTGGTTTTCTACTGGTTTTTGGCAATTGTTGGACCAAGAGCAGTAAGAAAACATGCAGTGTAGTTGCAAAAACTTCTCTTTCACAAATCGACAAAAGCTTTGTGAATAGAGGGCTTAATATTTAACATTGTAGCTTCTGTTTGCTGGCTTGTTGCCTTTGGCAATGGCATGTGCTAACTGCAGTGAAGGTACAAGTGGAAAGAAAATGCTGTTAAATGTATTTATATAAAATTAAGTTTCAACAAAAATCTATGTAAAGCGTATGCTTTTAGAAACTCAATTTCTGGGGATGGGCTGTCACAGTGGATTAGTAACTGTCCTTTCTCCTCTGAAAGCCAAGTTTAAATCCAAGTCCAAGTGATAGGATGAAAGTCTCCTGTCTCTGTTGGATGAAAGGGTCCTATGTGTAATGAGTTGGCGCAGTCTTAACCTTGTTGACTAAAGAAAGAAAGACTTCACACTAATACAGTGCCTTTTTTGACCATAGGCCATCCCAAGCAAATGAAGTACTTTTGATGTATAGTCACTGTTGCAATAGGGAAACAAAGCAACCATTTTGAGCACAGCCAGGTCCCACAAACATCAATACGATAGACATTGGGGGTGTGATTTTAACTCTCAAGCTTCATCTGCATTCCTAAGGTCAGTTTTCCACCTGATTCCAATGCAAAAACGCCAGCCAGTAAGCGGGACTACAATTTCAGGCAGCAGGAGGCTGCCATTGGGCAGCAAAGAAATGGCTACCTGGCACTCAGGTAAATCATGAAGAGGGGGTTTCTGGTGGGCCTCACAATCTGTGTGGGGGATGGGAAAAGCTTGGAACAGGGTGACCTAAAGTTTCTTTGTGGGAGCCTGCAGTAGCACTCCTGCTTCTCCAGACTCCACAATTAGGAAAGTTTTAAACAAACATACCTTTTTGGGCTTCTTTTGGTCCTGACTTCTGTTTTGGTGAGGTGGACCTGGCTGGAAAAGCACATCCATACCCTTGCTGAGGCTCATGGCTAAAATATCAGTCAGGCCCCAATAACATCATTGGATCCTGATCTGCATGTGCATTAATGGACCCAACAGGTATGTTTCTTGCCTGCTCAGAACTACAGGTTAACGCTGTAACCTGTGGGATCAATGTGGGATGTGGGTGAGTCCCATGGGTGATTTTACCTGCCTGTGTGCCCAGCTTCGGCCAAGTGAGCAAGGTTAAAAATAACACATTGTGGTTGCTTCCTGTACTTAGACAGAATAAAGCCAGTTTCTGAAAAGTTTATGATGATTAAATTACTGTTACATTTATTTAACAAGTTCCTTTGAGTAGAGTTACATATTCAACTACTTATATTTAAATTAGGATTGCTTGATTTGCATTTTTTCCAGCACCACTGAAAAATAAAGTGCTGCTAACATGATCCATATTAGCATGCCAAAAATATTTATGTGGTGACAGAGACTTCGAGACTGGAAACTGTGCTAGACCTACATCAAGTACAATGAGGAGTCATGTTTCTGCATTAAGTTCCTCCTCAGTCTACAGAAGAGAATCAACTTTATTTTTTCTTTCACACTTATTTTTCACCTTTATGCACTCCTCTGTTCAGGAAGTTGACAAGCGTGACCTCAGATTTCTCCTTAGTTATTTTTAATGAAGGACGCCATCTGAAACATTAATTTGCCTTTTCTCTTTTCAGATGATGACAGGACTGCTGTGCGTTTCCAGCTTTTTTCAATTCTTTATTTGAGTTCTTCTTGACTGATGTCTATGGCACACTGCAACAAAACAGTAGACAGATTCATCTAGTCAATTCAGACTTAGCCATACTTTTGCCTTTCCCCAAAATGGATGGTCTTGCTTTGACGTGTCACTTTACCAAACCAGCTAGCCAAACATTGATACTTGCCCAACTGAAGCAGGTGAATTTGATGAAACACAGCCTTAGGGCTCAAACCTCTCACCAGTTTGGTGAAGAGTGAGCACTTAACCACTTCTGTGACAGTGATACTCCCAAACAAGGCATCATAGTTAGTCATGCCTGTGCTGTAAAGTATGATGGAAGGATCAAAATTTGAAGTCATTTACATGAGTTAAGTTTCTCCAACCCTCTGTTCTGTCACATAATTCATGCTTACAGGGCTATTTCCAGTGTGAATGTTTTGTGGCTCTGTGTTGTTATTCAAGTTCAGTTTACATTCTTGCCATCAAATTCAAAATACCTTCTTATAATTGCAAATATTGGACTGAAACATTTTACACTGCCTATAGGTTTTTTTTTAGCTGAGAAACATTACTATGCTTAATGTATTTTATAATGCATTTTAGGACTCAGTATACAGAATGATTCAGATTACATCTATTATTTAAATGCCAATAACTGGTATGCAGATAAACCTCTGTGGTTTGCATCTAATTAATCTGTTAAAAAGCATAACTGAATAGTAATGAACCAATCTCTTTCAATGGTCCAGGTGACCTCCAATGTAGATTGTGCAGTGTTTGTAATTGAATGTTCTGACTAAGCCTCAGGCTGCTTTAGGCCTGACTGAACCGAAGATAATTATTGTTGCTGAGCAAAGTGCAAGAGGGAGGCAGCATATGTAAAGGACTTGTTTAGTATTGCAAAACAAACTTGTAAAACAAAAATGTCCACAAAGGTGAATTGGGGTAAAATTTGGTCAGAATTATGAAGTCCATCAATTTTTTAACAGTCTTTGAATCAGTTTTGAGCAGACAGGTGTTGTACATTCCATTGTTGATACTGTCTAACAACTTCATTATGAGCTGTCATGTTAGATTTCCCCAATTTGACTGGAAGGATTTTTTATCATTCAAGATTTTTCCCCAATATGATTCAATTCTTGAGAGGATCAGAATCATTTTCTTGATGGATGTTCAGGGCATTTGTTCAAATTTTCTAGTTGCCTTATTTTCCCCACAATGTACTTCTTAAAAGATTCATTGTTAAAATAACTCGAAACATGATATGCTCTTCAAGTTACAATAAAGGTCATAAGTAAAATTGAAAGAATGAATCAGAACAATTGTGCATTGTGTAAGTGATTTATTTTCTTTTATTTTGTTGAAATTATATAATACAATTTAAAGTATTGCCCTCTCAAAAAAAAAACTGGAAGTCAGAAAAGATGTTGAGATTATTTGAGATTACATGTAAGTTCTATTTTCTGATCTCATCAAAACTGGGGGCCTGGCCTGGTCAATTTTACAATTTAGACCTCGCTCTTTAATTTGGAAAACATCTGCAGAAAGTCTGGCCTGGAAGCTGGTTTGCTGCAAGTCAGAAATTGGGACAAACAGTTGCTTTTAAAGACCTACTGCTTGCCTTTAAAGGAATGCCTACGAATTAGCAGATGGGTGAAGATGGATATGTAGCAGACATTCTGAGATGTGTGCCATAACACAGTATCAAGACTATAACAGTGGCTTGAAGGTCATTTCACAGGAGTTGCAATGAAAAAGGGTGACTCTCTTTGGAGCAGCAGATCAGCCATCTCTTAACCCAAGCTGCCTGCAGGAGGTTGCGGAGTGAGGAAATATAGTCTTCCACATTTATTGGTAGCAAATGAGGAAGCTGTTTACTGGTATTAAAAGAAGTGCCAAGTAGATGTTGCATGAATTCATACTATTCTTTTACACAAGGTGTGGCCCCAATGTAAATGTTCATTAGTTGCACCCTCTGGGAGATTACCTGCTACATTAGCTCACAGCATTGATCCTTTATTACAATGCACCATCTTCTCATAGAAGCAGCATAACACATTGCCACTAGGGACGACAGTTCCATACACAGAGCTCTGTGAGTCACAAGAGTCACACCTTAAAAAACATGCTATGAACTCATGAGAGTAGTCAAGGTCAGGACTGGAAAGATTCAGGGTGCTAAATTGCTTTTTGATCTAACATGCCACATGTAAACATCTTCACAAGTATGCTTTTTTTTACAAACAGCCACAACCACTGAGAGAGAATTAGAGCAGGAGATGAAACAGCTCTGCTGGAGCATCTGAAAATATATGAGGAGATGGCACTCACTATATTCGGACAGGAATCCATACAATACATTGACAAGGTCAAATTTGGAATTGTGTTGCCACCCAACAAGTAATCTCCATTTGCTATGATCCTTGGTATTGTGATTCTGTTGAAATCTTGTCAGCGGAGACTCCATTTGCTAATCAGTCATGTTTTGAATAAAAATCATATGATCAATTTGTCTAGGAAGTCATTGTCTGGTAGATACATTGTAAAATGTGCTCCTTCTTTTTTTCTGTATGTTCTTCCCAAGATGAAGAGACCAGAAGAAGTGGTGGTTCAGCTTTAATCACTACACAGGCCATTACATCAAGTACAGATACTAGCATTCTAAGATCTGAGTTTGAGGAAGGGATACTGGGTGAAGTATAAATCACATGGGAGGAGCAAATGAATGTGAGGAGAGGAAGCAGAAAGATCTGGTGAGGTCACAAGCCTATGCTGTATGCCAACAGCATGTGCAAACGATTGGCATTCTTCAGGGATTGCCTTCAGACAGGAAAAATGCAGGAACTAAAGGCACTTCAACTTCTTTTGAGTCTGCTGCAAAAACTATTGAAAACTATACAACAGTGCATCTCTGACATCACTGTAATGTTAGAAGACCAGGAAGCGGGGACCATGAAGATGAAGTACTCTGCAGAGCAGATCCAAAGCACTAAAGGAACCAGCACAGAATAGAGTTTTTCATGAAAGCTGTGACTGGTGCAACTGAGATCGTATTGAATGGCGGAGCAGGCTTGGTGGGCCACACGGTCTACTCCTGCTCCTATTTCTTGTGTTCTTGTGAGACTATGGACTATAGTAGCTGTCATTGCCAGAGAGACTTGGCGATTGTTTTGAATCAGCAGTGACAGTGGGATCTATTTACATCAGAGATACATTATGAACTGTTTTCATTGCAGATTACAGGAGAATCATCCAAGGAAGAAAACTCCTCAAGGATTCAGCACAAGTTCCCACTCCAGCCAGTTCCCTCAAAAGAGTGAGAACGTGCTGGAGTGGGGGTAGACTTTGGCATTCACTGTGTTTTTGGTTGTGGCTCCAATCATTGCAAGATTTTAAGGGCTGGTGCAGGGTAGAAAGCAGAAAGTACAGGTTGAGTAGTGGGAATGTGTGTCATATTCATAGAGGCTACAGTTGATTGCTTTCCCCACACAAGCATAAGTGGAGAGTGCAGGAGATGTACATTACTGAAAGTGGTTGTTGATTAGTGTGCATCACTCCATTTTACCTGCTTGCATATCGGCTCTTTCTATATGAATCTCCTATCACCTTCCTGGGGGCCTGCCAAATCCTGATCCCCATCTTCAACCTACATCATTGGCTGCAGCTGCAAATGTAACAGTATTTTTAAGCTGCAGGATCCTTCAAGGCTACTCAGGTGGACAACTTCATAAAGAAATGACAAGTCGTTGTTGTTTTTCGACCCAAAGTGTTCTAATATGTGCCAGTGGAGGTGCTAGCATGTGTCTGAAAAGTTACTTTCTAGATGTTTCAGGGTCCTTCATTTTGCTACCAATGTCTAAGGGCGGCACAGTGGCGCAGTGGTTAGCACCGCAGCCTCACAGCTCCAGGGACCCCGGTTCGATTCCAGGTACTGCCTGTGTGGAGTTTGCAAGTTCTCCCTGTGTCTGCGTGGGTTTTCTCCGGGTGCTCCGGTTTCCTCCCACAATCCAAAAGACTTGCAGGTTGATAGGTAAATTGGCCATTATAAATTGTCAGTAGTGTAGGTAGGTGGTAGGGAAATATAGGGACAGGTGGGGATGTTTGGTAGCAATATGGGATTAGTGTAGGATTAGTATAAATGGGTGGTTGATGTTCGGCACAGACTCGGTGGGCCGAAGGGCCTGTTTCAGTGCTGTATCTCTAAACTAAACTAAACTAATGACAGGATCTGGGAGTCTGCATGTGCACAGAATAATGTGGAAATCCAGAAGTAGTTGTCAGTGATTCTATGCTCCTCCAGAGGATGTGCTGTTGAGATCCCCCAAGAGTGCAATCCCTAAGTAATCAGTGAATTGATGAAAATTTCCACTTTTACCTTGTCAGTCTCACTGCAAAAACCCTTGAAGGAGGTGTACCTTATTGAATGCAGTGTAACTGGGTTTTAAACAGTGTACTAAATTCATAATTACTGTTAAACACCCTCGCTGGCCTTAAAAAGCTATTATATTTGTGGAATGTCAAATTTCTCCATTATAATAAAAAATTCTACGTATTTTAACAATAATTTTTAGCTATTATCTTAATCCATAATCAACATTTACTTCACGATCTGAAATTTTATATTATAAGTGAAGGCATTCAGTGCTTTTAACTTCCTGGTTTTCTGTCGATGAGAATACTTCAATGTGATTACTGACACCACTGCTGCTGGACACCTGGAGCTCCCTTGGCACCAGATTTAAACTGCTGTCAGGAAAAGGGAAGTTCACGTCACAGACATCAATATGGACAGCTTTCATAGAGCACTAGTTTGACCTCAACTGGAGTATTATTTTGGGCGCCACACTTCAGGAAAGATGTGAAGGCATTATAGGGAGTGCTGTAAAGATTCAAGGGAATGGTTTCGGGGGTGAGGAACTTCAGTTGCATGGATAGATTGGAGAAATTGGGACTGTTTTCCTGAGAGGAGATTTGGTAGAGGCATCCAAAATCATGAGGGGTCTGGACAGAGTAGCTAGGGAAAAATTGTTCCCATTGATGGCAGGATCGAGAGTCACAGTTTTAAGGTAATTGGCAAAAGAAGCAAAGAGGCAGCAGTGGCCATGCAGCGAGTGGTTAGGATGTGGAATGCACTGCTTGACAGTGTAGTGGAGGCAGGCTCAAACAAGGCAGTCAAGAGGGAATTGGATTGTTATCTGAAAAGAATGTGCTGGGCTATGGGGAGAAGGCAGGGAGTGGCACCAGCTAAATTGCTCTTTCGGAGAGCCAGCGCAGACACGAGGGACCGAATGGCCTCCTTCTGTGCTGTAACAATTGTGTGATAGAGATCAGTAGCGAGCGCTGATGATTTGTCATTGACTGCAAAATCTAGGCCATTATAAACAGCAATATGACATCTTTTTCATTTTTAAAGAGATTCTATAGCCAGGTTGTACACCTCTCCCATGACTAGACATGTGGATTACATGGTCCTTAGCAAAGTCACAAACAATGGGCTGGATTTTTTTCGCAGCTGGACATCGAGTTCCATGTTGGGGGGGCTGGTAAATTGGAGCGGCAGCAGCCGCTACAGAACCCGATGCCGGGATTACCGTGCTTGATCTTCCTAGTGGCAAGGAAGTTCCGTGGTGGTCCCTCCACCATTCTGCAGCAGGACTCGAGTTAGCACATTTGCATGACTTAAAATGCAAACCCCAGGGATCTTACCTTCAGATCCCTATCTTCAGCACGACATGCAGCACTCATGCACCTTCACTTTCCCTTCCAGGGAAAGCTGGCACTATCGAGGTGGGGAAGGGGGGAGCTCTGCACTCTGATGGGTTGTGGGGGAAGGGGTAAACTCTGCAATCTGGTGGGTGGGGGAGGGGAAGGGGTGAACTCTGCACTCTGATGGGTGGGGGAGGGGAAGGGGTGAACTCCGCACTCTGATGGGTGGGGAAGGACAGGGTGAACATGGCACTCTGATGGGTGGGGGAGGGGAAGGGATGAACTCTGCACTCTGGGTGGGGGAGGGGAAGGGGAGAACTCTGCACTCTGATGGGTGGGAGAGGGGAAGGGGTGAACTCTGCACTCTGATGGGTGGGGAAGGACAGGGTGAACTTGGCACTCTGATGAGTGGGGGGGAATGGGGTGAACTCTGCATTATAGGTTACTGTTTGCAGGGCTGGCAGCCTTTTAAAAATGGTGCCAGCACCTGCTCCTTCAACAGCTGACGGTGTCATTGAGGATGCCCCTGCCATGTGACTCGGGGTGGGGGTGGCCGCTGTCGATAGGTAAAGTGGCCGCCCACTGCGTAAATGTGGCAGCGTGGGTCCCGTATGGGACAGCCGCTGTGTTCTGCACAAATCCAGCCCAACATTCCCAGTGATTGTGAATATGGTGCATTAACCCTCCTTGTCTTTCTTGACCTCTCTGCAGCCTTTGACACCATCCTCTTCCAATGCCTTTCCTCCATTGTTCAGTTTGGTGGGATTGCCCTCAGTTACACTGTTACCTATCGAATCATAGCTAGACCATTTCCAGCAATGGGTTCTCTTTCAGTCCTTGCACTGTCACCTCCAGATTCCCCCAAGGATCTATCCCTGCTGCCACCACCCACCATTTTCCTAATTTAAATGTTGCCCCTTGGTGACAACATCTGCAAACATAGGGCCAGCTTTCACATATAAACTTATGACACCCAGCTCTTGCTCTCAACCAACTCTTTTGATTCTTCGGTTGTTCAACATTTAGATTTGAAGAAGTCACAATTTCCTCCAGTTAAACAGTGGGAAGACCAAAGCCTTTGCCTTTGGTCCTCACCGCAAACTCCGTACATTTGCCAATGACTTCATTCCCCTCCCTGGTCACCGTCTCAAGCTGGCTGAGGCTGTTTGCAGTCTCAGTATCCTAATTGATGCCAAGTTGAGCCTGTGACCCTATATCTACTTTATCATAAAGGCAGTTTTCTTTCACATTGCCATCCTCAGTCATCTGCTGCTCAAGCATTCATCGAGACTCAGTTATTCCAATTCTCTTTTTACCAGCCTACCATCTTTACTTTCTGTAGTTGTCATCTCATCCAAAATACTGCTGCTTGTATCCTATCTTGTACCAAGTCCAGCTCACCCAGCACCCCTGTGCTCACTGATCTATATTTGCTCCTAATTCCCCATGCCACAAATTTAAAATTTTCATCCCTGTGTTTAAATCTCTTCATGGCCTCGCCTTTTTCCTATCTCTAACTTCCTCCAGCACTACAACACATCAGCATGAGCTTTCCGACCCTTCACCCTGACCCAGAATCATAGAATTATAGAATGACACAGCAAGGAAGAAGGCCATTTGAAACATTGTACTTGCGCTAGCTCTTTGAAAGAGCTACTGAAATAATCCAACTCCCCTGCTTTACCCCTGTCATCCCGCAAAGTTTTCCTCTTTAAGTATTTATCGAATTCCCTTTTGAAAGTTATTATTGAATTTACTTCCATCATCCTTTCAGACACTGCATTCCAGAATTCACTGTGTAAGATTTTCCTCATGTCATCTGTTACAGTCAAGTGAGGAGGGGTCGAAGGGCTTCCTTCTTTTCCCTCTCCTTGCTTGACCACAACAAGTTTAATTCTTTCTTAAAGTGGATATACTGGTCAATTCAGTACATGTTTGATTGGATCTTGTTATGATCATAGCAAGTAAGTAATCGGACAGGTTTTCTTGAGTTAACAAAGAAAGACGTTAACTTTATTGTACCTAAACCGAACTAATAATAATAAATGCACCAACTTTCACTCACACACATGCTCTAGAGTTTTACATACACACAAATAGGTTACAGAGTGGAAAAGGTAGATTGGTTGAGTTAGAATTCATAAAAAAGGTATACAGTGGTGTTTGGTGATTTGGCTGGCTTCTAGCTGAATTCAGTGGTTCTGAGGCTTTTAGCTTGAAGAGGTAGATGACTGATTCAGTGGGTCTCTTGGCGACAGCGATATGGATGATTCTCTCCAATGGGGTTTCAGATTGTAGCCAGAGTATGCAAAGGTGGTCAGTCAACATATAATAATGAGTTCTGAAGAAGGGCCACTGACCTGAGACATTAACTCTGCTTCTCTCTCCACAGATGCTGCCAGACCTGCTGAGTGTTTTCAGCATTTCTTGTTTTTACTTGGTCAGTCAACAGGCAGGATTTGAAAGCTTTCAAGCTGGAATGGAGAGAGAGAGAGACCTCAACTTAGGGTCTGCACATGTCAGAGTCCAACAGCTTCTCCTCTGCTACAGAGAAAACACAAGCTTGTTTTTTGACAGTCACTCAGTGATTCAAAACATAGCAGTTAGCAGTATTTCTCTCTTGTTAAAGAGAGCAAGTAGTTCTTTTAAACTTCCTGGGTCTTGGTTCTTGCTGGGAAATTAACAGATATTTCATCTCCCTCCTCACAGTCCTTCCAGTGTAGGATACACAGTTGCAAATTAGATAATCATCCTAAGCTGCTATCAACGTCATCTTTTTTAAAAATGTCTTTTTAAAAATGTCTTCTAAAAATACAAATTTAGATCTCCAGTCAGCGGATTGAAGAAAATTATCATTCAACAAGGCACTGTGTCTTCTGGTTACAGACTCTTCTGACACTGGAAACAGTTTCCACAGTGCTGTTGGGAGGGAGTTCCAGGATTTTGACCCAGGCTGAAAAACAATCGTTCACCATTACTCCCTACTTACTGTCCCTCAGCCAATTACAAATCTACATAACCACTGCCCCTACAATTTTGCTAACTGTGACATGAGGAAAGGTCTTTTACGCAGTGAGTGGTTAGGATCTGGAATGCACTGCCTGAGAGTGTGGTGGAGGCAAATTCAATTGAGGCCTTCAAAAGAGATTTGGATAATTATATGAAAAGAAAAAATTTTCAGGCCTCTGTTGGAAAGGTGGGGAAGTGGGACTTGGTGAGTCGCTCTTATAGACAGCTGGCACAAACATGATGGGCCGAATGGCCTCCTTCTGGGCTATAACCATTCTATGGTAGTTCATCAAACGTCTCCCGAATGTCCATTTTCACATCTATCACACTACCCTCATCCAATCCCTTTGATACTTCATCAAAGTACTCAGTCAAATTAGTCAAACATGATTTGCCTTTAACAAATTCGTGCTGGATTTCATCTATTAGTTCCAATATTTTCAAGTGCCAGTTAAATTTCTCCTGGATTAGTGTCAATAAATTTCCCCACCATTGGTATTAGGCTGATTGGATTGTAGTTTGAAATTATGATGGGTTTTAATAGAGCGTCATATAGGCCCCCACCTGCCAAGAATGAGGCATATTAATTTTGCCACATGGACATTAAATTTCAAATTGTTGCTGGGAAGACCTATTACAAGGGCTGCCAAACTGGCTGGAAAGACATGTTTGCATATTGACAGATGGTACTTGAAAGGACAAAGGGGCTATTCCCTGCTCCAATTTAACCCACAATGGACTTTTGATCACCAGGTAGTGTGTGTAGAGGAGACATTCTAAGGTCTGCTAGGACAAGACAATCCACAAGGGCCAGGACTGATTTGGCCAGCTGGTCACATGACTAACTGACTGTTGTAGGTTTTTTTGAACTTGCCACAGAGAATTTGAACTCAGAAAACTGTTTGCTCCTGGGCTGAGAAGACCTCTCTTCTGCCTGCACCCATCTCGTTCTCATGGGACTCCAAAACCCACTGAAGACACATGAACCCCAAGAGAGAAAAGTCTCCTACATTGGACAAAGTTTAAGAAGAATACTGGGCCCCAATGAAAAGCAAGATCTACCCACAATCAAGGACTCTACAGCGAGCTCGAAGCACAGTAACAAATACCCTTCTGAGATTGCCTCAAACATTTTCACTTTACTTTTCTTCTGCTCTTTTCTGTCACTATTTGCATGTGCCTATTGTGTATGCATGCTAGCATGGGGTGTGGCGTGTATCCATAGGGGTTAACCAAATGAGAGTTTTTAGTTTAAGTTTTAATAAATTTCACTTTTCTTCTTTAAACCTAAGAAAGCCTGTTTGTGTTCATTTCTTTGCTTTACAATTGGAAAGCGGTGAACAAGGATTCACCAAAGGGGAGCTAAAAACACGATGTGTTTAAAATCAAACCTGTAAGACCAGGTGAAGGCTGAGAGGGACCCCGAGACACCTTTCTCACCTGGTTGTAATAAGAGTAAATAAAAATAAATTGTTTCCAATAGCGGCAGATTTGAGAATGAAAGGGCACCGATTTAAAGTAATTGGCAAAAGACCTAGAGGACACATACAGAAAAACTTTTTAATGCAGTGAGTGATTAAGATTTGGAATGCACTGCCAGATAAAGTGCTGGATACATATTCAATAGCAGCTTTCAAAAGGGAATTGGATAAATACTTAAAGGAGAAAATATTGTTGGGACATGGGGAAAGAGCAAGGGAGTGGGAATAACTTGAGTGCTCTTCGAAAGAGCCAGCACAGACTCAATGGACTGATTAGCCTCCTTCTGTGCTGTACTAGTCTATGATTCTATGATTCTATAGTTGCTCGGTTTATCCGACCCCCCTTTTTTTGAACAGAGGTGTAACATTTCCAATTTTCTAAGGAGGATTGTGACCAGAGCCTCTGCGATTTTAACTGTACTTTCCTCATCAATCTAGGATGCATCCCACCAGGACTGGATGACCTTTCTACTATGAGTGCTGCCAACCTTTTAAGTACCTCGTCTTTCTTTTTTATTCTATCCAATTTCTCAACTACCTCCTCCTTTACTATGACATTGGCAGAATCCTCTTCTTTAGTGAAGGCAGATGCAAAGTGCTAGTTTAGTATCTCACCTCTACCTCCAAAAGAATACCTCCTTTCTGATCCCTAATTGGCCCCACAACCTTAGCTTCCTCCCTTCCTTGGTTGTTGTATCTTCAGCAACCTAAGACCAATGCTCGGAAATTTCTGCTCTAAGCCCCTCTGCCTTTTCATGCTCCTCTCCTATTTTAAGACCCTGCTTTAGACCTACCTTTTTCACAAAGTGTTAGTCACCCTTCCTAATCTTTCTTTCTTTGGCTCAGCATCCTTTTCATTATGCCTCTTTGGGACAT
Source organism: Heterodontus francisci (assembly GCF_036365525.1). Taxonomy (NCBI): domain Eukaryota; kingdom Metazoa; phylum Chordata; class Chondrichthyes; order Heterodontiformes; family Heterodontidae; genus Heterodontus; species Heterodontus francisci. The sequence continues at coordinate 45,802,161 of NC_090389.1, read as the reverse complement.
TAAGTATGCTAAAGAGGCTATACGAATGTAAGTTGTTGTTACACATGTGTGTTTAATATGCCACTTTGAGTGCATTATGTACAGCCTCAGTCTGTAACTGGGAAAAATCCAAGCAGCTTGGGCCATTTTCTGGAAGGCCATAGAAGGTCTCCTGTCACTGAACCCCACAACATGCCTCACATGGAGGGGGAGGCTGGTGTCATATAAAAAATAGAAACACATTAGAACCCTCTCTCAATTGCACCAGAACCGTAACCCAAGAACACTTTAAGAAGTGGTAGGACAGCCCCTGTACACTCATATTTGACCACTCATTCCTATTCCTGTGAATGCTCAGAACCTGAGTATATAAAACTACTGTACAAATATGCCCATTTATATTGTTGACATACTGTCTTGCAAACATTTAACAAAATATATCACAATTATACTAACTTGCAACCAGTCTGCAATCTTTCTCTGAAGAATTTTCAAAAAGAAACTTGACTTTAAATTTTTAAATGTTTGTTTGGATTTGTAATAAAATGGCTATATATATAAAAATGGTCTTCCCACACCCACACTACAACTCTCCAGCCAAACAGGCACACCCTGTGGGAAACAGAGCTTTCAATCTTCAAATGTTTCTGGAAGCATTCACTGTTTTTGAGAAAATACTTAACTTTCTTCTGTCCATTTCACCAAAAAAGGAGCCCAAGACTCCTCATTTCAATTGGATGACAATTTATATTCTATTTCTTCTCAAAACTGTTTCCAATGGTTTGACCTTGGTTGTCAAGAGGAATCATAGTATTGACCCACATCTATTGTAGATGTAGCACAATGGTACAGCAATCATAGGGCCTATGTGTCTTTCACTAGTATTCAATTTAAAAAATACATTACATAGAATTACTCATAAATTATTTTTACTTAATTATACAACAATATTGTATTTTGGCTGAATGTTGGTGATGTACTAATTCTATTATAAATAACATAATTTGAATAGAAATGAGAAATCCTTCTTATTTACTGACAGAGTTGGGTATTAAGTGATATTGGGCAAAGGCAGCTTTATGGAGTTGGGTCACAGATCAGCCATGATCTCATTGAATGGCAGAACAGGCTGGAGGTGTAAATGGCCTACTCCCCTGTTCCTATGTTCTTATATTCCTGTGTTCCTATGTCAGAGATTTGTTTTAGTGATAGCAATCCTGCCTCTGAGTCAGAAGGTGAAGAGTTCAAGGTCCACTCCAGACAACCCTGGAGAGTGGCAACTCGATTATGGTCTCTACACACAGGATTGACATCTAGCGGGGTACTCGTGCCCTGATGGAGTGACCACTGGCTCAGTGGTTGTAACATATGAAATAATGGACAGGAAAATAGCCACTGGTCCATCTAACCAATTCCATATAATTGTGATGCCACGTACATCCCCCACTCGCCTGAAGCCATGGAATCTCTTGGGGTTGGCAAAAAAAACCAAATAAAAACACAGACCTGTCTGGTAAAGCAAAAATCTGTAAAATTCTCTTTGACCGGTTCAGGTGATTGAAACTAGTCCACATTGACCCTGCCTTTCATACCAGGTGATCTCTGCTCCAGTCAGTAATGGGTTCATGTCTCTCAAAAGAATACAACCCATCAGCATTCACTGCACAAAATGGTAACTATTCAACTGATCTGCTGTTTTCTAGGAAAAGAAAAATCACCTAACATCCATTTAGTTCTGTGCTTACAACATTCGGAAGCATGTTCCCCACTCCTCTTATCCAGTTCTAATAATTTGTCCCCTCATTATTTCATAAAATTTAATCAAATCACCCAATTTTACATTTTTCAAAGTATACAGACACAGCTCTTTGTGCCTATCTGGGCAACTAAGGTGCTTTAAACTGGGAATTAATCTTGTGGCCTTCTTCTGAACCTTTTCCAAAGCCTTAATATCCCTCACCATGTTCTAAGACTCTTACTGACACAGTATTCTAATGTAAAGGAATCTGGCCATAATGAGGGGTTATAAGATTAAAATAATTATTTTACTATGAATGAAGGATTAAAAGGGTTCATATTCCTAAAAGGTTAAAAAAAAATTCATCTCTATAATACTAAAAGTCTCAGTGAAAATCTTGCCTCAGCTTAGAACATAAAGGCAGCTTCTGATAAGAGGGATTCATTCCCAAAAGACATGAACCTCATCACACGGTAAACATTGATTTGCAAAATATCACAAAACCTACCACGGTGTAATAGTTGATAAGATGGTTTTATGCTGACAGCCCTAAACCACAGTCAACTGATTTTTTAACAAAACTAATCAAACCCAAAAACTGAATTCTAATCTTGAATCAGAGTTAAATAACTAATCAGACATTGACCATCACAACACTGGCAGCTAGCCTTTCTTAGAAAGCGAAAAGGGTGGATCTTAACTAGAAATTAACAGTTATACAACCTTATTTGGGAAATAAAGGGGGTTAACTGACTTGCAGAAAATATAACACTCCCTTATGTAAGAAATTAGTTATGCAACTTGAAAACAGTATAAATATTGGAAGCATGCATTGGATTTTTAGATTCGTTGGACACGCTCAAGTCTCCCATGGTAAAGGTATGGCTATTGGGGTGAGGTGATGATAGTTCTTCCTTAACTGGGACAGAAGTATCTCATAAACTCTATAGTCCTCTACATGGGGATTTAAGGTAAATGTTACTTTAATAATCGATGGATATCCAACTTAAATATTTTACTGTAACAATATTTAGATTTAAAAATTGGATTCTCTATTAGAAACAAGATTGTACTTTCTTTCTTTTCCTAGAACTATTAATATTGTGATTGACTGTCTCACCAGCTGTGAAATGCATGTTTGGTTATTTAATAAACTTTAATATAATTTAGAAATTATATTGTCTCATATAGTCTTCTGTATCGCTAACTTGTCTCTGTACATGAACTGAGGAGAGATTCCCAGACCCTTATAATCTGGCTGAAACTTGTTAAAAAGGCCATCTGGAGGACGATAATATTTTCAGCTTGGTTCCTTTCCTTTATGGAGAGTTAGATCAGTCCTCCAGACCTGTTCAAGTGTCTTTAAGATCTGTCTTTCTCAACCTTAAATTGAGAGTGATCATCTGAGAGGTATGCCTGATCTGGGATTGTCCCAAAAAGGGGCTAGGATTATAATCCACCACACTAACTGAAGCCTAATAAAGCCCTTGTACAAGGACAAAATGTTAATCCTGCCTCAAAGTCAGAAGGGTTGGGTCTGGACCCCACACCAGATGAGTAGATATGGAGTGCCAGCTCGGAATACTGTGGTGATGTCCAGCAGGGGTACTTGCATTGGACTGGTTCAGATGCTACCCGTGCCCCATCCCACATTGTAAAGGGGAGGTTGGGCTCTTTAGCCTTGAATACAGCTCACCTAAAAGAAGATTTTTCAAAGATGAAAGCTGAGAAGAAGGCAACGGGAAACCACCACAGCTATTCTTTCTTTGTAAGCAGCTCATGAATCTCATGTGAGCCTCGAGTCATGACCCTAGGGCAGAATGCAACAGACGGACGGACTACTGAGTATATGTAATGAAATCTGGGTTTAGTTATAACATTAATTGGGCGGTTGGTTCACCACCTATATACTTCATCCTCCTGTCTCTGACACTGAACTCATGACAGTGCTACTTTATGCATCCAATTGTTTTGCAAGATAGGGCAAAGTGGATACACTAAAAACAAAGAAGCATAAAAACTATAAGCACAAAAACAGCATTTAAAAAAGAAACAGAACACAGAAAAGGAGTTGAAGTTTGTAGTTCTTTCTCTCTGGGGTAGAGAATTGCAAAGCTACACAACCCTCGGAGTAAAGAAATTTCTCCTCATCGCCGTCCTAAGTGGCTTCCCCCTTATTTTGAAATTGTGTCCCTGGTTCTAGACTTCCAACCAGGGGAAACATCTTAGCTGCATCTACCCTGTCTATCCCTTTAAGTATTTTGTAGGTTTCAATGAGATCACCTCTCACTCTTTGAAACTCTGGAGAATACAGGCCCAGTTTCCCCAATCTCTCTTCATAGGACAGTCCCACCATCCCAGGAACAAGTCTGGTGAACATTCATTACACTCCCACTATGGCAATAATATCCTTCCAAAGGTAAGGGGCCCAAAACTGCACACAGTACTCCAGGTGCGGTCTAACCAAGATACAACACAATTGAAGCAAGACTTCACTACTCCTGTATTCAAATCCTCTTGTGATAAAGGCTAACATACCTTTAGCTTTCAGTGACTTATTGACAAGGACACCCAGGTCCCTTTGTACATCTACACTTTCTAATCTCTTACCATTTAAGAAATACTCTACACATCTATTCCTCCTACCAAAGTGGATAACCTCACATTTTTCCACATTATGTTCCATCTGCCACATTTTTACCCACTCACAAATCCCCTTGAATCCGCTTTGCACCTTCCTCACAACACACATTCCGACCTAGTTTTGTGTCATCCGCAAACTTGGAAATACTACATTTGGTCCCCATATCCAAATCATTGATATATGTTGTGAACAGCTGGGGCCCAAGCACTGATCCCTGTGGTACCCCACTAGTCACAGCCTGCCAATGCGAGAGTGACCCGTTTATTCCTACTCTCTGCTTTCTGCCTGGTAACCAATCCTTAATCCATGCCAGTATATTACCTCCTATCCCACGTGCTTTCATTTTGCTAACCAACCTCCTGTGGGGGATCTTATCAAAGGCCTTTTGAAAATCCAAGTATACCACGTCCACCGACTCACCTTTGTCAATTCTGTTAGTAACATCCTTAAAAGACTCCGACAGGTTTGTCAAACATGATTTTCCATTCATAAATCCATGTTGACTATGCACAATCAGATCATTATTATCCAAGTGTACACTTATCACATCCTTTAGAATAGATTCTAGCATTTTCCCAATGACTGATGTAAGGCTAACAGTTCTGTAATTCCTGGTTTTTTCTCTCCCTCCCTTCTTAAATAGTGGGGTGACATTTGTGACCTTCCAATCTGCAGGAACCACTCCCGAATCTATAGAATTTTGGAAGATGATCACAAATGCAACCACTATCTCCATAGCTACCTCTTTCAACACTCTGGGATCAGGTCCTGGGACTTATCAACCTTCAGACTCATTAATTTCTCCAATGGAACCTTCTTACTAATACTAATTTCCTTCAATTCCTCATTCCCCTTAATCTCTTGGATATCTAATTTTGGGAGATTTCTTGCATCTTCCTCAGTGAAGACAGACACAAAGTAATCATTTAGCTTCTCTGCCATTTCTCTATTCCCCATTATAAATTCTCCTGACTCTGCCTGTAATGGACCCACATTTGTCTTAGCAAACGTTTCCTTTTTACTTACCTATAGAAGCTTTTACAGTCCATTTTTATATTTTTTGCGAGCTTACATTCATATTCTATTCTCCCTTTCTTTATCAGTTTCTTCGTCCTCCTTTGCTGTATTCTAAAATACTCCCAATCCTCAGGGTTACTACTATTTCTGGCAACTTTATGGGCCTTTTCTTTTAATCTTATACAATCCTTAATTTCCTTAGTTACCCACAGTTTTGGGGGTTTTGTGCCTTGGAGGAATGTATAGTTGCTGTAAACTATGTATTATTTCTTTAAAGACTATCCATTGCCTATGTACTGTCATAACTTTTCATGTATTTTCCTCGTCCACCTCAGCCCATTTGCCCTGGACCGGACCTTCTTCATTCAGCGAGTCCTGTTTGAATGCTGTGGATTCGAAGCTGCAGACATCTTCTACCTGCAGGACCTCCCCAAAAGTGACTACTTTGAGGAGACGTTCAAGAACTTGGTAGGATGCCTGAAGTTCTTGAAGGTCTTTAAAGAGAGAGGAAACCAGGCACCGCTGTCAATCCTCACGGCGGAGCCACTCTTTACGCTGCCGTCGCAACAGAGGGGCGACAATCCACCTCTACAGCCCCCATACTCCTGTTGTGGATGTGCTCACTTTCCTCGCCAGGTACGTCGAGGTGGCTGGGTGCAGCACCGAGGTCAAGGACCCTTTCGGCATTTGGACCAGCAATCAGCAAGTCAAGGTGACCTTGAAGGTGGACGCCAGTGGAGCCACCATCCATCTTCCCTAGCTTCTTGGTCTATGCGGGGCAGCCCAGAGTTTGTCGTACCTGTGGCAAATCTGGTCATGTGGCGGCCAACTGCAGCACAGTCATCTCCAAGAGCTGCAAGCAGGAAGGCCATCAGACAAAGGACTGTAAGCAGAGTAATTGCTGCAACCTGTGTGGTGGGGCAGGCGACCTCAGTTATGCACAGGTGACGAGAACAAAGGAGAGGCAGGAGGAAGGAACAGTGAATGAGGAGGAGCCATCAGAGGGACAACTGGGTGAGTGGCAAGTGGTCAAGAGGAAAACCACAAAGAAGAAGGACCCAAAAAAGGAACTGGCCACCCCTCCAAACCAGTGGCAAGAGGAGGCTAATGTCTGAGACAGATTACAGTGGCTGCTCCTCATTGGATAGTGGAAGGACAGGAAAGACGTCACCAGCAAAAGAAACAGCAGAATGCAAAGCAGCTGGAAGAGAAGGCCTCCCAGCTCTGAAATACTGGAGGCAGTGAAGGACCCAGCGTACCCCAACCCCAAAGTGCTGAATGCAGTGAGACACCCAGCGCACCACAGCTCCGGGAAACTGGGAGTACTGAAGTGCCTAGGTACCCAGCTCTGGGAAGCCGGCAGCAGCAATGTCCTTGAGGTGGAACAGAGGGGAGAGACACCACCAGCAGCGGACAGTCCAAACCTTGCTGCCTATAAGACCCCCCCGCCTCTCGATGTCACCTCAGCAGAACGAACCCCCCATGAGTGACCAGGACAGTTTTCTGAGCCCACCAAATGTGCAATAGTTTGTAGGAACATACCCAAGGAGACTGGGACTAGTAATGACACCTGGAGTGGTGAGCAACATATGCTTTAATGGGTTTAAAGATTGCTTCCATTAACGTGCGTAACATCAAATCTACTATGCAATGTATTTCGACCTAGGAGTACCTTGCCAAGATCAAAGCTAACCCGCTGTTTATGCAGGAGTATGGAATACCACATGAAAGCACTTACAGGCAATTGTCGCAATGGTGGTCCCATGGACCATCGATCTGGTCAGGGGGAAATTATTCCCGTTCTTTTGCCCTGGGTATTCTGCTACATGGAGGCAACTTCACCATCTCTGAAGTTAAGGAAGTGGTGGGTGGTCGCCTCTTCATAGCAGACATAACAAAAATGCTCCACTCTGGTTAATCAATGTCTATGCACTGGTCCAATGCAACGAGCAGCTGACTGTCCTCCCACTGCTGCTGGTGACGTCTAGGCCAGTCATTCTAGGTGGTGACCTTAACTTCATTATCGATGCAGCTGGATGATCCAGCAGGACCAACAGTCAAATGGACGCCATGTCCAGATTCCTGATGGAAACAGTAAAAGATGCCAAGCTGCACGATGTCTTCAGCAACCCTGCAGACGGAGCGCAGAGTAGATACACCTGGTCGAGAACAGATGCATCCATCCATTCCAGGATTGACTTTCTGTTTGTGTCCCATACATTCACGATTAGATTCACCAATGTCAAGCCAGTGTTCTTCTCTGACCACTGCCTCCTACTGGCCGACTGTCACTTACAGAGAGTTGGCAGGGGGACATGGAAGCTGAATGTAAAACTGCTGGTTTCTGTCCACTTGACTTTTCAAGCGGACCTCAATCTAGGCAGCCAGAACTTTGGAAACAGGCTGGAGCCTCATTGATAATAAATGTAAATCAGGGTCAGATTAAGTAGTTTTGACTCTTGATGTTAATTTTCTCTTTGTGCATGTTGCTTGCACCAGTTCCTGCTCCCAGTTTGAAGCCATGGGTGAAACAAGCCATTTTGAGTGATATTTAAAGGGATTATCAGCTACTCTTAAGTAATATGCAAGGAAGTTTTGGGTGACTGTTTCCTTGCATAAGGTAGAGTTTTTTTTGCCACTGAAGCATTGCAATATGTTGTAGTTGCTGAAGAACGTTCTGAACCCTTAGGGGGTTTCTGGCATCGCACTTATTTCTTCACGGGGGTCCTTCTGACATTTCCACTTTGGCAACAGGAGGAAGAGAAGGAGCAGTAGCAGCAGGAAAAAAGAGCATATACAGCTGCAGCTGCAGAGAGAACAAATAGAGGAAGGAATCCATACTCTCCCAACACAGAGTTTGTAAACCCATGGCAACATGTCTGCAGTTCTCTGAGGAACAGGTAGAAGTAGGCTTGGCTTCACTAGGGAGGTTATGGCAAGGGTGTGTTGCCTCTGGAACAAGTCCTGTAACCAACTGAGATAGCTAACACAGCATTGCCTGTTGCAGTCAAATTCTTTGCCTCCAGCTCCTTCAAAGCTGCCACTCGGGATATCAGTAACATAGTAACATAAGTCATTCTGCAGTTTATGCTTATATTAAGCAAGTGGCTGATGTATGTTTGCTACAGCAAACACTTTCATCATTTTCCCAATGGACAACTGCAAGCAGCAGGGCTTTGGGGTTTACACAGGTTACTGGATTCCCCCATGACAAGGGTGTTATTGGCAGCATTCATATCACCTTGCATACTCCTTAATTCAACCTCGTTGTTTTGATGAACTGCAAGGGCTTCCACTCCTTCAATGAGATTTTCCCTGTGGTCAAACTGCGCTACAATCAGATCCATGGTTCAAATAGCTCCCTCATCGAGTAAACAATTGGAGTGCTGAAGCAACATAAGAACATAAGAAATAGGAGCAGGAGTAAAGCATTTGGTCCTCGAGCCTGCTCCACCAATTCAATACGATTGTGGTAGATCTTCTACCTTAATTCCACTTTCCCACCCGCTCCTCATTTCCCTTGATTCCCTGAGAGATCAAAAATATATCAATCTCAGTCTTGAGCATCCACGAACCTCTGAGATAGAGGATTCCAAAGATTCATAACCCTCTGAGTGAAGAAATTTCTCCTCATCTCAGCTCTAAATGATCGACCCCTTATCCTGAGGCTGTGCCCCCATGTTCAAGATTCCCCAGACAGGGGAAACAACCTCTCAGTGTCTACCCTGTCAAGCCCCTTCCGAATCTTGTATGTTTCAATGAGATCACTTCTCATTTTTTAAACTCCAGAGAGTGTAGGCACAATTTACTCAACCTCTTATCATAGGACAACCCTCTCATCCCAGAAACTAATTTATTGAATCTTCGCTATACCGCCTCTAATGCAAGTAAATCAAAACTGTGCACAGTACCCCAGGTGTGGTCTCACCAAAGCCCGATACAATTGTAGCAAGACCTATTTATTCTTGTACTCCAATCCCCTTACAACGAAGGCCAACATGCCATTTACCTTTCTAATTGCTTGCTGTACCCACATTCTAACTTCCACACCGTTTAAAAAATATTCTACTTTTCCATTCTTACTACCAAAGTAAATAACCTCACACTTGCCCTCATTATACTCCATCTGCCACCTTATTGACCACTCACTTAACCTATCTATATTTCTTTGCAGCCTTTTTGTGTCCTCCTCACAGCTTACATTCCCACCTACCTTTGTGTGGTCTGCAAACTTAGATACATTACTATTGGCCTCTTCGTCTAAGTCATTAATATAGATTGTAAATAGCTGAGGTCCCAGCACTGTTTCATGCAGCACTCCACTAGTTACAGCTGGCCTACTTGAAAATGCCCTGTTTATCCCTACTCTCTGCTTCCTGTCTATTAACCAATCCTCCATCCATACTAATATATTACCCCAACTCCATGAGTCCTTATCTTGCACATTAACCTTTTGGGTGGTACCTTATTGAATGTCTTTTTGGAAATCCAAGTATACTACATCTACTGGCTCCCCTTTATTTACCTACTAGTATCTACTAGCTACATCCTAAAAAAAGCTAATAAATCTTTCAAATGCAATTTCCAATTCATAAAATCATGTTGACTTTGATCATACTACAATTTTCTAAATGCATTGCTAAGACTTCCTTAATAATAGTTTCCAGCATTATCCCAACGACTGAGGTCAGGCTAACTGGCCTGTAGTTCTCTGTTTTCTCACTCCCTCCTTTCTTGAATAGCGGAGTTACAGTTGCTAACTTCCAATTTGCTGGGACCATTCTAGAATCTTAGAATTTTGGAAAACCGTAACAAGTGCATCCACTATCTCTGTAGCTACCTCTTTTAGCACCCTAGGTTGTAGGCAATCAGGGTGTGGGAATTTGTTGGCTTTAGTCCGTTAAGTTTCTGCAATACTTTTTCTCTGCTGATATTAATTACCTAACGTTGCTCACTCTTATTAGCCCTTGGTTACCCTTTATTTCTGGTATGTAATTTGTGTCTTCAACTGTGAAGATAGACACAAAATATTTGTTCAACGTCTCTGCCACTTTCTCTGATAATTTCTCCTGTTTCTTCCTCCAAGGGACCAATATTTACTTTAGCCACTCTCCTTTTTATATACTTGGCAGAGCTCTGACAATCTATTTTTATATTTCTGTCTAATTTACTGTCATTCTGTTTTTTCCCTTTATATCTATTTTTGGTGGCCCATTTCTGGTTTCTCAACCATCCCAATCCTCAGGCTTACTACTATTCTTTGCAACATTACAAGCTTTTTCTTTTAATCTAGTATCATCCTTAACTTCCCCAATAAGCCACAGATGGATGTTTATTGCTACGTTTTTGATTTTTAATGGAATGTATTATTGTTGAATATTTTGAATTGTTTCTTTAAATGTTTCCCACTGTTTATTTAACACTATACCATTTAGTCTATCTACCCAATCAACCTTAGCCAGTTCTCCTCTCATATCTATGTAATTGGCTTTGTTTAAGTTTAAGATTTTTGTTTGGGGCTGGAGTATACTTTCCAATTGAATATGGAATTCAATTTTATTATGATTACTTTTTCCCAGAGGATATTTTACTTTGAGATGACTAATTAAACCTCCCTCATTGCACAATACTAGATCTCAGATAGCTTTATCCGAAGTTGGTTCCACCACATATTGTTCCAGGAATCTATCGCGAAAGCATCTTACAAACTTATCTTCCAGACTATGGGCTGAATTTAGCGAGTCGGCCACTGGTCCCGGCAATGGACTCTGAAATGGGTGCTGTTCCTGAATGCGACAGGGATGGCCAGCTGTGGCTGTTTTACATACCGGAGACGATAGCAGCTCCTCTCCAGTCACGCAGTAGGGGCGAGAGGTAAGACATTCATCATGTCATCTGATGACCCCGGAGCAGGTGCTGGCGCCATATTTAAATGCCTGCCAGCCCTGCATTCTCTCCTGCCTTTTGAGAATGACTGCTTTCCTTAGTGTCGCTTGCTGCCCAGGTCCCCTCCAGTTGCCCTTGGTACCTCAGGACCCCTCCAGCTGCCTCTGGTACCTCAGGACCCCTTCAGCTGCCACTGGTACCTCAGGACCCCTTCAGCTGCCACTGGTGCCTCAGGACCCCTTCAGCTGCCACTGGTACCTCAGGACCCCTTCAGCTTCCCTTGGTACCTCAGGACCCCTTCAGCTTCCCTTGGTACCTCAGGACCCCTTCAGCTGCCACTGGTACCTCAGGACCCCTTCAGCTTCCCTTGGTACCTCAGGACCCCTTCAGCTGCCACTGGTGCCACAGAACCCCTTCAGCTGCCACTAGTGCCACAGGACTCCCTTCAGCTGCCACTAGTGCCACAGGACTCCTTTCAGCTGCCACTAGTGCCTCAGGACCCCTTCAGCTTCCCTTGGTACCTCAGGACCCCTTCAGCTTCCCTTGGTACCTCAGAACTCCTTCAGTTGCCACTAGTGCCACAGGACCCCTTCAGCTGCCTCTGGTGCCACAGGACCCCTTTCAGCTGCCACTAGTGCCTCAGGACCCCTCCAGCTGCCACTGGTACCTCAGGACCCCTTCAGCTGCCACTGGTGCCTCTGGCGCCCTCCAGCTGCCATTGGTGCCTCAGGACCCGTGCATCAGACTGATAGGCAAGGAAACTGAAATGGAGCTTGCATTGACCATGGCAGAAGGAAGACACTGGGTGGCCCCACAGTTTAACAATGCCTCCCTGGAGATTCTGCTCCAGGCTGTAAAGGAAAGGCAGGAGATCGTCTTCCCCACTGATGGAAAGAAGAGGTCCTCCTACCTGACCAAGCAAGCCTGGACGGAGATCGGTGAGGAGGTCAGCAGCTGTGGGGTCACACCCCGGGTCCAGTGCAGGTAGAGAGTCAATGATCTCATCCATTTTGCCCAGGTGAGTGCTCCATACCTCTCTCCTTTTGAGGGTTTGCATGAGGCTTCGCAGTAGGAAGTGGAACATGCGGAGGGATGCACCACAAAAATGCTGACAAAGGAGTCAAGCATCACCTCCTCCTGACAGATGCAAGGCTGCATCTTGGCCACAGGCCACCCTTTTTCACAGCTCATGCCCATCAACTCCCCAGAGAGTTGACGGGAGGATGGGCTATATGGGAAAGCCCAGTAAGGGTCGAGGGGCTGCCACTAGCAGAACTGCCATAATGATGTTTCAGCGAAGTATGACTATCTCCCTCTTTCCATTTGGAGGACAAGAGAGCATCCAGCACGAGGCAGACATCATGGACTGGTGGAGGAATCCCCGACATTAGGCCTCTATCTATGGCAGAGGAGGAAGCACTCGAACTGGCGGGGACCTAGGGCGGCCGCTCAAGAGCGGATGGTGAGACTGGAGTCTCCACGCAAGACGGTGAGGATTGACCTCCAGGAAAAAATAGTTTAACTATGGTGACCCACATCAGGTATGGTTGACATGACGAGATTTTCTCATCCCAACACTTATATTTGTGTTCTCTCATACAGGTCAGCGTCCACAGGAAACTCCAGTGGAAGGGGAACCAAATTCCACCTCTGAGGAGGATCAGGAGTCCGAGGATGAACTGTTCCATGACTCTCGTGCACCTTCCACCAGCGCAGATACTTTTACCTCGGTGGGTTTGTGTTCAGTTGTAGAATCAGGGTCACAAGCTTGTGAAAGCACCGCACATGCGCCCGAGCAGCTGGCTGAGGCTGAGGCAGCCGAGGCCTCTGGCAGTCGGAGAATTGTGGGTGGCCAGGCCCATGCTGTGCCCCAGGAGGATGATGAGCCTCTGATGTCAACAGCACAGGGCATGCTGGAGTTGCAGAGAGGGGTAAGGGAACATCTGGTGGAGATGCTAGAGGCAATGCATAGCTATGAGCAGGCAATGGAGGAGTTCATCCATGCCATGACTGTTGTCATGTCCCAGGCATGTGAGTCCTGCTCCTCATCCTTCTCTGGTGAGCAGGGAGGTTCAGTGAGCCTTGAAAGTGAGAAGGAGAGGGTGACCTCCACATCTGTGGGATCCCCTCAGGGTACTCTGAGTGTGGACACTGGCTCCTCAGCCCCTCCGCCAGTGAGCCCAGCTCCATTAGCCGCGATGCCTCAGGAGAGTCCTGCACCTGTCCAGGACACCCTCAGGCAGCCAGGGCCCTCCGGGCCTCAGGCACTCAAAGGACGCCCGCCAAAGTCATTACAGGCCAAAGCGCAGTCTGATCAGCAGCCTACCTCCAGGCCAGCTGCTGTCACAGGAATCGCACCGCGTAGGAGCACTTGCAAACATATTAAGAAATCAACCTAGCCACATTTGGGTCTCATGGGTGTAGAACATATGCAATTTGTTGATTAATTAAAAGCTCTTCTAATTTTTGTTACAATCATTAACAATCATTGTGTGGAGGCATTTTCCATTATGCCTTTATTGTGAGCTGCTGACTTACCCCTTCCCCCTTAATGCAATGCCAATGTGTCCATAACCCTCATTAATGTATGTTCTCCCATGAGCACTAGTGCACATTGCAGATGGTCGAAAGTCAGGGAACGCTAATGGAAAGGAGGCGACAGACCACATGCACTAAGGTGAGTCTTAATTGGAGCCTCTGTGGTTGTACATCAGGGTGGCTGGAAGCAGGTGTTTATGAGGTTTTCTCTCATCTCCTTGGCACTTCGCTCAATCTGCCCAGCCTCCGGTGCAACATCTTCAGCATCCAATGCTGCTTGCTCCTCTCCCTTCTTTCCATCCTCCTCATCGGTGGAGGGGTGTTGCAAAAGCATCCACCTTCATGTAAGGTCTTCCCCCTCTTTAGGGCTAGACCACCACGATATGCGAGACTCTCGCTGGGGCATACTGCAGAGCTCCACCGGATCGATCCAGGCAACGGAATCTCATCTGCAGTAGCCCAAAGGCTTGCTCAATGGTTGCTCGTGTGGATCCATGGCAATTTCTGTATCTTTCTTCTGCTGCATTGTGAGGGTTCCTCACAGGCGTGAGAAGCCAAGTCTTCAATGAATAGCCCTTGTCCCCGAAAATCCATCCCTGAAGGGAAGCGGGGGGCCTGAAAAGCTGCAGCACCTGGGACTGTCTAAGTATGGAGGCATCGTAGCTGCTTCCCGGGAACAGACACTGACCTGCAGGAAATGCTTTTGGTGGTTGCGGACCAGTTAAACATTGATCGAATGGAAGCCCTTCCTGTTGATGAAGGCAGCTGGCTAGTCTGTTGGAGTCTTGATGGCTACATATGTGCAATATATTTAGTTTAGAGATTCAGCACTGAAACAGGCCCTTCGGCCCACCGAGTCTGTGCCGACCATTAACCACCCATTTATACTAATCCTACACTAATCCCATATTCCTGTCACATCCCCACCTGTCCCTATATATTTCCCTACCACCTACCTATACTAGGGGCAATTTATAATGGCCAATTAACCTATCAACCTGCAAGTCTTTGGCATGTGGGAGGAAACTGGAGCACCCGGAGGAAACCCACGCAGACACAGGGAGAACTTGCAAACTCCGCACAGGCAGTACCCAGAATCGAACCCGGGTCCCTGGAGCTGTGAGGCTGCGGTGCTAACCACTGCGCCACTGTGCCGCCCATCACACCTTGCACCTGGGGAAATCCAGCTATAGCCCCTATCCCGATGGCCAGCTCGGCCTGATTGTCAGGGTCGATCTGGTAGCATACATAGTCGCAATCGTTGGTCACCTTCTTGATGCAGCGGTGGGCTGCTGCCTGGGCGACCCCACACATGTCTCTAGTAGATCCCTGGAAAGAGCCAGATGCGTAGAAGTTGAATGCCACTATAATCTTCAGGGCCATTGGCATAGGGTCCCCCCCAAAACCCATAGGTCACAACTTGTCCTGCAGCAGGGTGCATAAGTTAGTGAAGGCCTCCCTGGAGAGGTGCAGTCTTTGTTGACAATGGCGTTCGGATATTTAGAGGTAGCTGATTCGAGTCTGGTGCACTCTCTAGCGTGGGTGGGCCCTTCTTGGCATAGCCAACTGCTGTTCTCGTCGTGAAGCTTCATGGACAGGCGCAGTAGCCTGTTGGCCCCCCCTCCATCGGAGGCACTGCATCACATCAAAGGAGTCCAAAAAGACAGGATGTATGAGACCCATGCCAGGTGACTTATGGGCCTACAGTACACTGTCGATGCAGAAACGACCCTGCCTTGGAAACTGATCTTTTGAGAAATCTCTCGGCGGAGTCCTTGATGTCACTCAAGGCCAACTTTGCAGATAGCCAACCCTCTTTTCCAGCTGTATAGGTGAGAAAACTTCTCACACTGTAGTTTTGTAACACATTTCAGGACCCCCTCCCCCCCCCCCCCCAACCAACGCAAAACCCTAGGAAGCCTCCAAGACCCTGATCTCCCTTGCAGAGCACACAGCACCCCAATTCCCCCTTGCAGAGCACACAGCACCCCGATCCCCCTTGCAGAGCACACAGTACCCTGATCCCCCTTGCAGAGCACACATCACCCCGATCCCCCTTGCAGAGCACACAGCACCCCGATCCCCCTTACAGAGCACACAGCTGCCCGATCCCCCTTGCAGAGCACACAGCTGCCCGATCCCCCTTGCAGAGCACACAGCTGCCCGATTCCCCTTGCAGAGCACACAGCACCCTGATCCCCCTTGCAGAGGCCCAATACCCCGAGCCTGCTTGCACAGCCCTGAAAACCCGAGCCTGCTTGCACAGCCCCCAAGACCCTGAGCCCCCTTGCAGAGCACACAGCAACACAGTCCAACAGTGGCCTGCTAGCCCTCCTCTTCACCTAGGCAGCAGTGCCTAGGACTGCCTCCCCATTGAGGCTCTGAAGCTTCTCGCCTCAGTGCTGTCAAATGGCCATAAAACCGAAGGCACTTGAGTGCTACCCGCCATCCACTAGATCAACACCCAAACATTAAATCTGAAATAATGATATGTAAATGCATTATTAGCAACCTATCAGCAACTTAAAATAGCTTCCCGTTGTGTAGGGGCGGCCTTGGTATCGCCTTGGTGCTTTCACGCCGCTGACAAAATCCAGAACCGATGTCACAACGCCGGATTTCCTGGTGGACGGTTCCATTGAGATTCTCCGTCCCTCTATGCCACGATACCTGTATTGAACAGCCTCATTAAATTCTGCCTGCAGTGGCCACCACTCCCAGCTCTTGGAAGCAGGACCCGTGTCAGGCTGGAAATTGCCGAGTACTGTAAAATGCGACCCCCAAAGGGCCAAGGAGGGGTTCCCCTTGCCTTTTGAGCCTGGCATCAGGGTCCCTGCCAGCTGCATAAAATCCAGCCCCATGTCTCTGTAATGGTGATTAGATCTAAACCATTTATCTCTATTTGTGCCTTTAATTCATCTACCTTATTGCAAATGATTTGTGCTTTCAGATAAAGAGCCTATAATTTTTTCTTCTACTCTTCTTTCCATGGAAATCATTTGCTGATTTACTATTGCTGTTAAACTCTCTGTCCCTTCCTGTCCCACTCTATTTGTCTTTACCCAATTCACTCCACTGCTCCATTGCCTTGACTTCTCTCTTTAGATTGCTAAATCACCTTCTCCGACCTCTCCCTTCTGCACTGCCTGGGAGGGTGGTAGAGGCGGGTTGCCTCACATCCTTTAAAAAGTACCTGGATGAGCACTTGGCACGTCATAACATTCAAGGCTATGGGCCAAGTGCTGGCAAATGGGATTAGGTGGACAGGTCAGGTGTCTTTAATGCATCGGTGCAGACTCGATGGGCTGAAGGGCCTCTTCTGCACTGTATTATTCTGTGATTCTGCTCTTTTAGTTTAAAGCCCTATCCACAGCCCTAGTTATACAATTCGCCAGTACACTGATCACAGTCCAATTTAAATGGATCCCAACCCAAAAGAACAGCTTCCTCTTTCCGAGTACTGGTACTAGTGACCCATAAAACGTAACCCCTTCTTCCCACACCACTCTTTGTGCCACGTGTTTAAGTCTGTAATCTGTTTGACCCTATGCCAATTCGCGCATGGCTCAGGTAACAATTCAGAGAGGATTACCTTTGAGATTCATTATTTTAATTTGGACCCTAACTCTTCAAATCACTCAGCAGGACGTCATTCCTAGTTCTACCTATGTCATTGGTTCCTATGTGGAACATGATAACTGGCTCCTCCCCCCCACTCCAAGTTCACCTCCAGCTGCAAGGCAATGTCTTTAACTCTGGCACCAGGCAGGTAACACAACATTCGGAGTTCCCAGTCACAACTACAGAGAACAGTATTGTTATGATCAGGTAAGGGGCAGGGGGGGGGGGGGGGGGTCGAAGGGCTCCCCTCATTTTCCTCTCCTTGTTTGACCACAACAGGTTTACTTCTTTTTGAAGTGAATATACATGTCAATTCAATGAGTGTTTAACTGTTTATGCGCCGATCATAAAAAGAGCCAATCAGACAGGTTTTCTCAAGTTCAAAAAAGTAAGAGGTTAGCTTTATTGTACTTCAAATAATCTAAGTAAAAATAATAAATCATGCTCCAACTTTCACAAATACACACACATACATACACACACACACACAAATAGGTTACAGAAGGGGGAAGGATAGATTGGTTGAATTAGAGTCCAGAGAAATAAAAGGAGTATACAGTCATAGAATTATAAAGCACTGAAACAGGCTCTTCTGCCCTTTGTGTCCATGCCGGCCATCAAGCACCTAACTATTCTAATCCCATTTTCCAGCACTTGGCCCATAGCCTTGTATGCTATGGCATTTCAAGTGCTCATCTAAATACTTCTTAAATGCTGCGAGGGTTCCTGCCTCTACCACTTCTTCAGGCAGTGTGTTCCAGATTCCAACCACCCTCTGGGTGAAAATTTTTTTCCTCAAATCCCCTCTAAACCTCCTGCCCCTTACCTTAAATCTATGCCTCCTGGTTATTGACATCTCTGCTAAGGAAAAAAATTTCTTCCTATCTAACGTATCAATGCCCCTCATAATTTTGTGTACTTCAATCTTGTCCCCCCTCAGCCTTCTCTGCTCCAAGGAAAACAACCCGAGCCATTTCAGTCTCTCTTTATAGCTGAAATGGGGCGGCACAGTGGCACAGTAGTTAGCACTCCAGCCTCACAGCTCCAGCGACCCGGGTTCCGTCCTGGGTACTGCCTGTGCGGAGTTTGCAAATTCTCCCTGTGAACGCGTGGGTTTCCGCCGGGTGCTCCGGTTTCTTCCCACAGCCAAAGACTTGCCAGTTGATAGGTAAATTGGCCATTGTAAATTGCCCCCAGTGTAGGTAGGTGGTAGGAGAATGGTGGGGATGTGGTAAGGAATATGGGGTTAATGTAGAATTAGTATAAATGGGTGGTTGTTGGTCGGCACAGACTTTGTGGGCCGAAAGGCCTGTCGCAGTGCTGTATCTCTAAATAAAAAAAAAATAAAATAAAAATACTCCAGCCCAGGCAACATCCTGGTGAATCTCCTCTGCACCCTCTCCAGTACAATCACATCCTTCCTATAGTGTGGTGACCAGAACTGTACACAGTACTCCAGCTGTGGCCTAACTAGTAGTTTATACAGCTTCATCATAACCTCCCTGCTCTTATATTCTATGGCTTAGCTGACAAAGGCACGTATACCATATGCCTTCCGAACCACCTTATCTACCTGTGCTGCTGCCTTCAGTGATCTATGGACAAGTACACCAAAGTTCCTCTGACCCACTGTACTTCCTAGGGTCCTACCATCCATTGTATATTCCCTTGCCTTGTTAGTCCTCCCAAAATGCAACACCTCACACTTCTCAGGATTAAATTCCATTTGCCACTGCTCTGCCCATCTTACCAGCCCATCTATATCATCCTGTAATCTCAGGCTTTCCTCAACACTATTTACGACACCACCAATTTTCATGTCATCTGCATACTTACTTATCATACCTCTTATATTCACATCTAAGTCATTAATGTACACTACAAACAGTAAGGGTCCCAGCACCGATCCCTGCGGTACACCACTGGTCACAGTCTTGCACTCGCAAAAGAAACCCTCGACCATCACCCTCTGTCTCCTGCCGCTAAGCCAATTTTGGATCTAATTTGCCAAATTGCCCTGGATCCCATGGGCTCTTACCTTCTTGATCTATCTCCCATGCGGGACCTTATCAAAAGCCTTACTGAAGTCCATGTAGACTACATCAACTGCTTTACCCTCATCTACACATCTAGTCACCGCCTCGAAAAATTCAATCAAGTTAGTTAGACATGATCTCCCCCTGACAAAGCCCTGATTAATCCCTGCCTCTCCAAGTGCAGATTAATCCTGTCCCTCAGAATTTTTTCCAATATTTTCCCAACCACTGATGTTAGGCTCATCGGCCTGTAATTACCTGGTTTATCCCTGCTACCCTTCTTGAATAATGGCACCACATTCGCTGTCCTCCAGTCCTCTGGCACCTTTCCTATGGCCAGAGAGGATTTGAAAATTTGTGTCAGAGCCCCTGCTATCTTCTCTCTTGCCTCACATAACTGCTTGGGATACATCTCATCTGGGCCTGGGGATTTATCCACTTTTAAGCCCACTAAAGCAGCTAATACTTCCTCCCCTTCAATGCTAATATATTCAAGTATATCACAATCCCCCTCCCTGATCTCTACACTTGCATCGTCCTTCTCCATAGTGAAGTAATCATTTAAAACCTCACCTATGTCCTCTGGCTCCACACACAGATTGCCACTTTGCTCCCTAATGGGCCCCAATCTTTCCCTGGTTATCCTCTTGCTCTTAATATACTTATAAAACACCTTAGGATTTTCCATTATCTTGGCCACCAGTGTTTTTTCATGTCCCCTCTTCGCTCTCCTAATTACTTTTTTTAGTACCGGCCTACACTTTCTATACTCCTCTAGTGCCTCCGTTGTTTTCAGTGCTCTGAATCTGCCATAAACCTGCTTTGTTTTCCTGATCCAATCCTCTATATCCCTTGACATCCAAGGTTCCCTGGACTTGTTGGTCCAACCCTTCACCTTAATGGGTACTGATGGCTCTGAACCCTCACTATTTCCTCTTTGAATGACTCCCACTGGTCTGATGTAGACTTTCCTACATATAGCCGCTCCAGTCCACTCTGGACAGATCCTGTTTTATCATATTGAAATCGGCCTTCCCCCAATTCAGTACCCTATTTCCGGCCCGTCTTTGTCCTTTTCCATAACTACCTTAAATCTTACAGAGTTATGGTCACTCTCCCCGAAATGCTCCGGCACTGACACTTTCACCACTTGTCCAGCTTCATTCCCTAGGATTAGGTCCAGTACTGCCCCTTCTCTTGTAGGACTTGCTACGTACTGGCTCAAAAAGCTCTCCTATATGCATTTTAAGAATTCCGCCCCCTTTAAGCCTTTTACACTAAGACTATCACAGTTAATATTGGGTAAGTTGAAATCCCCTACTATTATTACCATATTATTTTTACACCTCTCTGAGATTTGCCTACATATCTGCTCCTCTATCTCTCCCTGACTGTTTGGAGGCCTGTGGTACACTCCCAGACAAGTGATTGACCCCTTTTTGTTTTTAAGTTCTACCCATATGGCCTCATTTGAAGAACCTTCTAAGATAGCATCCCTCCTTACTGCAGTAGTTGACTCCTTGATCAACAGTGCAATGTCATCTCCTCCTTTATCCCCTCCCCTGTCACGCCTGAAGATTCTATACCCTGGAATATTGAGCTGCCAGTCCTGCTCCTCCCTTAACCATGTCTCTGTGATAGCAACAATATCGTAATCTCATGTGCTAATCAATGCCCTCAATTCATCTGTCTTACTAGTAAGACTCCTTGCACTAAAATAGATGCAATCCAGCCTTGCATTTTTCCCTTGTGCCTTAACAGGTCTACATTTGCTCTGCTTTCCAGACTGACTCAGTTTCTCTTCTATATTTGACTGAGCATCTCCCCCTAATGTACCTCCACTCTGTATCCCATTCCCCTGCCAAATTAGTTTAAACCTGCCCCCCACCCCGCCAACAGCACCAGCAAATCTCCCAGCAAGGATGTTGGTCCCGTTCCAGTTCAGGTGTAACCCATCCAACTTTGTAGAGGTCCCACCTTTGCCAGAAACAGACCCAGTGGTCCAGGAAATTTTTTTTTGCATTTATAGTAATAGCATATATGGCCAGGGTAAACAAGTCTCATCTCTCAGGAGCAAAATGCCTAGCTAATTCCTATTAAAAGAAACTGATATTTTCAGCAAAAAATCTTACTCTTAACCAAAGATGCTGCCATCAAGATTTGACCATTCTGTTATCGATTTATCCACAATGTCTTCATTTTTAACCATTATGATTTTAGAAATAAAAGCAAAATGCTGCAGATGTTGGAAATCTGAAATAAAAACAAGAAATGCTGGAAATACTCAGCAGGTTTGGCAGCATCTGTGGGGAGAGCAGCAGAGTTAACATTTCAGGTCCGTGACCCTTCTTCAGAACTGTGTCTGCCACGGAGGCTGACACCTGGAGGGACTGGCCCGATCTTCCTGGCGGCGGCGGCGGCGGCGGCGGCGGCGGCGGCACCCCCCCCCCCCCCCCCCCCACCCTTGCTGCTGGGTGATAGGACCTGGATTTAAATATTTAAATTCATGAGATGAATAAATTTAAATCAACTTACCTTGAATCTTCTGGGCCCGCCGCGATCTTCAGCACAGCGGCCGGCATACCCGTACCTTCAATTCCCCTCTGGGGAAAGCAGGCATGACACTGGTGGGGAGGGGGTAGGAGCTAAGATTTTTACAGCAGTGGGAGTGAGGAGGGGGGGGGGAAACGGGGTCAAATATGCATAATCAGTGTAGGGGATGGTGGAAAGGGGATAACTTTCAACTTAGTGCAGTCTGGGGGCTCGAAAGGTCAGAATTAAAAGCTAACTGTATTTTGTGGGGAGGGGGTGGGGGCGGCGGAAGAGGGCAAATGCTACTGTAATTTTTATTGGGGGTTGGAAAGGGGCATTACAATTTTATTTTGTAAATTTTGGGGGACTTCACTTTAAAAATTCAAATTTGCCTGTTGGGCTGTCTGCCTTTTAAAAATTGAGCCAGAGCCTGCGCACAGGCAGCTGACGCTATTGTTGGTGACAGACAGCCTGCCCCCTCCATGTGATTGGACAGGGTGGGGGGCGGACTGCCCTGGCTATTTAAATGACCCGCCGTGCATGAGATCACGGCGGCTCTTCAGCGTGCAGCCTGCATATGCGGGCTGCCATTTTTTGAGCTCACCATCGGGAGCAACAGCGGGCTCTTAAAATCCAGCGCTAAATGTGTGAATTAGATTGGTACATACTGGTACATGGTCAGAGATGCTGCCATTCATTTATTGCAAACAGTCAGACAGTTCCTGGCTATCCATATCAGCTGAGGATCAAAACTGAAGGCTTATAGAATATTTTTATAACATTGATACTGTCAGAAGGTTTAGCATATTTGCCTTGCTTTGTTCCCTTTGTGGAAGCAATGAAGGATAATGCTTCAGTGATGTAAACAGACATCAAAAATTGTTAGTGTGAAAATTTACTGTTGTGTTTCATATATTACAACCGTAGCTACACTTCACCAATACTTAATTGGCAGCATTGTACTTTTGGACATTCTGAGGTTGGGAAAGACATTATATAGACAAAAGTCTTTTTTTCCCCTGACTCTTGTTTGGTGTCTGTTACCCTCTTTCTCATTTTCTCACGTGCCTCAGTATATATCACAAAGATAAAAGCACTACATAAAAATGCATGTAGTGTGCTGATACACAGGATAATCCCTCATTTTTGCCATACACACAAAACAGTCACCAGAGCTTTTATGACAGTGATACTGGTACAATAGCAATGCAGGCCTGGAACAATATCAGAATTTGTATTGATCAATGCTGCTCATCTCTAGTCAAAGGATGGCAATGAAATAATATGCCGCTACCCTGTTGTTATTTGTCTTAGGTATGTGTTTTACTGGATCCTGACATCTGAGGTATTATGACTGCTATGTACCTTAGGTCTTGACCCAGAATAAGCTGCACCATCTATTCTGGCTTTGTATTTGACTGCATCTCTATTGTTTGTCTTGTTAAAAAAATGTTTTCTGATACAAAAACTCAAATTCTAACTTCTATACGATGCCTATTTATATCAAAAGTTTGGACTTCTTAGATACATTTCATGGTACTACGTCAGTAATACTGGCCAGAATTTGCGCCCCCCCCCCACAACCCAGGAGTGTGGTAGGAGGCGGAGGGGGTGCATAAAATCGGGTGAGATGGCAGGGGTAATATAATAATGAAAGCAAAATACTGCAGATGCTGGAAATCTGAAAAAAACCCAAAAATGTTGGAAATACTAAGCAGGTCTGGCAGCACCTGTGGAGAGACAAACAGAGTTAATATTTCAGATCAGCAACCTTTCATCAGAGATGGCAGGGGTGCTGTGCCTGTTGTTACGACTGAGGCAGGAGTAATGCACTGTCAATTCAGTCACATTACTTCACAGGTCATATCATATTCTTAAAGTTTTCCCACCTACCAGAAATTAGGCAAATTAAGCATTTTATTAACTCCCCAGAATAAAACAGACCAAACCAGGTATCTTTAAACAACAACAAATTAATTATTTATTAATAAACTTCATCTTAAACACTATTGAGATAAACCTATGTCTAAAAGACTTAATAACTTCTTATTTCTCTTAACCTTAATGCACATACACATACATTCAAAAACCAATGGTTAACCAGTTTAAAATTGATGTTTCTTAGGAATAAATAAGTAGCTGGGATTAAAGTCCTGGTGATTTACGTTCCCACTTGGTGAGGTGTCCCAGAGTAGAACAGTCGAATTCTCCAGGCGAATTTGACAGTCTATAATGGATGGGCACTTTGTTTGCAGCAGGTGTCACACAGTTCTTTCAACAAGGAGTATAGCAACAGGTCTATTTGGATTTTAAAATTGGTAGTCTTTCAGTAGAAACTTCAGTAGAATTCCCGCAAACTCAAACAGACAACAAAGAGTCACTTCTGAGGCAGAAACCTCTTAGAGTTTGGAAGTAAAAAGGAATTTGCTACTTCCTACAATACAAACGTTATTTTCCAGGATTTTCTTTCTCCTTAGGCAATCACACAACCTGTAGGAATGTAAATTTTCTTCTAAGAGAGAGAGAACCTGAGTATTTCCAGCACTTTCTGTTCTATTTTCAGAGCTTTGCTGGACTCCACTAGTTTTAGCCAGTCTTTACACACAGTCAAAAATTACAATACACCATGTGACCTCCTCTCCCTCCTGCTGTTGCCTAGGAAATGGGTGCAGCAGCTGGCACACTGCACTAAAGGCCTGCTACCCAACCCGAACCCGACGGGGCCCAACAACATGTGTTGGGTTCGCGTCGGGTCGGGCCCCTCTTCCGGGTCTGACTTTCGAGCTAGGGTCGGGTCGGGCCATGTCCAGGTCGTGCTCAGGTCAGGTTGGGCCGGACACACACAGTAAGTACTCTGCCAGTAAGTATTAAAAATAAAAAACTTAGCTGAGCTGGGAATCCGGGACAAAACTAAGTCTGAGCAGTGAGTGAGTGACATCACTATGATGTCATCACGCATGCGCTGCAGTTTCGTGGAGCTTCCCAGTTGGAAGGTAAGTAAAGGGATGGTCGAGTTGGGCTCGGGTTGGGCCGAGTGGGGTCGGGCTCGGGTCGGGTCGGGCTCGGGGCGAAATTGGAGGGACTCGGGCCGGGTCGGGCTCGGGTCCATTGTGGATCGGTCGGGTTCGGGTCGGGTTCTTTTTCCCGACCTGAGCAGGCCTTTGCACTGTGCCCTTAGTTTTTAAAGGCACACTGTTTTTAAACAGAGGAGAAAAAAAAAACAGTTCCATGACACAGTCACCTACCCACCTCCACTGCAGGGGGTGGGGGGGGGAGGTTGCGGACAGCCTGCCCACCCATATGCCAGTTGAGGCCCTTAAGTGGCCAATTAATGGCTGATATTTTACCAGCGGCGGATGGGCACTTCAGCACCTGAGGAGGCTGCGTTGAAATACCTGGTGACTTCCTTGCGCACTGGGAGGCCGGACCCTCCTGATCAGGCACCCTATGCTCCACGGAAGGCAATCTGGCAGCACATGCCACCCCTGCTATAACAACCCCACTGCTCTACACTCCGACACCCCACACCACCCTCCCAGGGCCTAGTCAATTGTTCCCAACAAGGCCTGACCCCACTTACTTTTTTGGAGGCCGACATCCATTTTCTTTGTCTTGCCAGGTGTAGTCCCAGCAGTGGCCGCTGCTCCCTGTGACGCTACTGGGACTGAAGATCCGCTGGCCCTCTGATTGGCCTCTTGGAGGTGGGACTTCCTGCCTCAGAGGGGCGGAAGCCACGACTGCAGGTACTTAAGTGCCTGAGGCAGGCAAGATAGCAGTGTGACTTCCAGGGCCGGTGGAGGCAGCCTTGCCTTTGACTCTCCAGACAGTGGGCGCGGCCACCGCTTCATTGTGAGATTCCGGCCACCTTTGCAAAACCATTTCAGAATGCTGAGAGACTTTCAGCATTGTCTATGTGAGTCATTAAAATCAAGACTCTACACCTTACACAAGCTCTCAGGCTTACTTTGGTCACAGCAATACTCATCTGATTCTGTGCCCCTCTTTTTTGTTCATTCTCTTCTGTACACAAATAACCTCTACTCTTCCCCTGATACCAGTACTACCCAGGGCTCAGCAGTAGGAATATCACCTGTGTCAAAAGATTTTGAGTTCAAGCTCCATGCCAAGAAGCCCCTCAAGAGGATGGTGCAGGCTATCTAGATGGAGATGACTTCTTCTTCTTTTGTATGGTAGTAGCAAAAAAACAAATGAACTATTAATATCCCCATAGCTTGTCCACCATCTACAAGGCACAAGTCAGGAGTGTGATGGAATACTCTCCACTTGCCTGGATGGGTGCAGGTCCAACAACACTTAAGAAGCTCAACACCATCCAGGACAAAGCAACCCACTTGATCGGCACTCCATCTACCAAATTAACTATTCACTTCCTCCACCACAGATGCACAGTGGCAGCAATGTGTACCATCTACAAGATGCACTGCAGCAACTCACTAAGCTTCCTTCGACAGCACCTTCTGCCAACCAAAGGGACAAGGGCAGCAAATGCATGGGAACACAACCACCCTTCATTCCTTCACTGTCGCTGGATCAAAATTTTTTTTTAGAATTAGAATTAGAACATTACAGCGCAGTACAGGCCCTTCGGCCCTCGATGTTGCGCCGACCTGTGAAACCATCTGACCTACACTATTCCATTTTCATCCATATGTCTATCCAATGACCACTTAAATGCCCTTAAAGTTGGCGAATCTACTACTGCTGCAGGCAGGGCGTTCCACGCCCTTACTACTCTCTGAGTAAAGAAACTACCTCTCACATCTGTCCTATATCTATCACCCCTCAACTTGAAGCTATGTCCCCTCGTGTTTGCCATCACCATCCGAGGAAAAAGACGCTCATTATCCACCCTATCTAACCCTCTGATTATCTTATATGTCTCTATTAAGTCACCTCTCCTCCTCCTTCTCTCCAACGAAAACAACCTCAAGTCCCTCAGCCTTTCCTCGTAAGACCTTCCCTCCATACCAGGCAACATCCTAGTAAATCTCCTCTGCACCCTTTCCATAGCTTCCACATCCTTCCTATAATGCGGTGACCAGAACTGCACGCAATACTCTAGGTGCGGTCTCACCAGAGTTTTGTACAGCTGCAGCATGACCTCGTGGCTCCGAAACTCGACCCCCCTACTAATAAAAGCTAACACACCATATGCCTTCTTAACAGCCCTATTAACCTGGTTAGCAACCTTCAGGGATTTATGCACCTGGACACCAAGATCT
This sequence comes from Heterodontus francisci, assembly GCF_036365525.1. Lineage (NCBI taxonomy): Eukaryota > Metazoa > Chordata > Chondrichthyes > Heterodontiformes > Heterodontidae > Heterodontus > Heterodontus francisci. The sequence continues at coordinate 45,774,927 of NC_090389.1, read as the reverse complement.
CTCTGTTCATCTACACTACCAAGAATCTTCCCATTAGCCCAGTACTCTGCATTCCTGTTACTCCTTCCAAAGTGAATCACCTCACACTTTTCCGCATTAAACTCCATTTGCCATCTCTCAGCCCAGCTCTGCAGCCTATCTATGTCTCTCTGTACCCTACAACATCCTTCGGCACTATCCACAACTCCACCGACCTTAGTGTCATCTGCAAATTTACTAACCCACCCTTCTACACCCTCTTCCAGGTCATTTATAAAAATGACAAACAGCAGTGGCCCCAAAACAGATCCTTGCGGTACACCACTAGTAACTAAACTCCAGGATGAACATTTGCCATCAACCACCACCCTCTGTCTTCTTTCAGCTAGACAATTTCTGATCCAAAGCTCTAAATGACCTTCAACCCCATACTTCTGTATTTTCTGCAATAGCCTACCGTGGGGAACCTTATCAAACGCCTTACTGAAATCCATATACACCACATCCACTGCTTTACCCTCATCCACCTGTTTGGTCACCTTCTCGAAAAACTCAATAAGGTTTGTGAGGCACGACCTACCCGTCACAAAACCGTGCTGACTATCTCTAATGAACTTATTCTTTTCAAGATGATTATAAATCCTGTCTCTTATAACCTTTTCCAACATCTTACCCACAACCGAAGTAAGGCTCACAGGTCGATAATTACCAGGGCTGTCTCTACTCCCCTTCTTGAACAAGGGGACAACATTTGCAATCCTCCAGTCTTCCGGCACTATTCCTGTCGACAATGACGACATAAAGATCAAGGACAAAGGCTCTGCAATCTCCTCCCTAGCTTCCCAGAGAATCCTAGGATAAATCCCATCTGGCCCAGGGGACTTATCTATTTTCACACTTTCTCCTGGAACTCCCTTCCTAACAGCACGTGATTCAAGAAGGCAGCTCATTACCACCTTCTCAGGGGCAGTTAGGGATGGGCAACAAATGCTGGCCTTGCCAGTGGCACTCACATCCATTAATGAATATAAAAAAAAATCTAAGTCAGATATCCAAACCAAAGCATCCAGTGTAATAGCATGGATATCTTGTAGGTCACCTGGGAGTTTCCTCTGAGGGCAGTGTTTGATGATGTGCAGTGCAACCTCTGCCAGTCCACAAACTGCTCCACTGCTAGAAGAGGTTTAATGACCTCACAATAGGAGCAGCATTTTTTTTCATAAAATTAAATGCACACACAATTTTGTTCCTGAAACATCTTGCGGCCAATAGGGCAAGGAAAAGACTAATTCTCAGGTGCCTGCCTATCATGCTGTCCGATTGCTAGGCTAATCCATGCATCATTTAAAAAAATTATCCTTTCAAATATATGTCTGAAATATAATAGACTTCAATACAAACTAGAATCAGTGCCAAAGACTATACTCAGCAACATAATATATATGATGAGCACATATGTTAATAATTCTGACTCTACATCATGAAATGATCGGCTCAGTAGAAATAATACACCCTGTGGAATTGGGAACCACATAATCTTTGTCAATGTAAAGTAGTTAAGTGATTAATTATGAAGTAGTGAAGAACCAGGATGATGAAATATATCTGTAGCATTATAGAACATTCGAATGTAAATGCTGTTACAATGAATATATGAATAAAATTTGTTTTGCCAGTTTGAACAGGCTGAATAAGTTCAAAGGCCAAGATTATCATTTTTTCATTGTGTGGTTATATCGGTAAGACATTACACGTAGGGCCAGTAGTTCCCTTTTGCACAGGACTATAATCGTCTGCATCAGAGCAAAGGTATTTTGCCCAAATTGATATTATCATTATTTAAAGAGATATATCTGAGTTGATTTTTAAATGGTGTCCTCTAGAGACCACTGTTCTAACCTTCAAACATACTAGCTTTTGCTGAATATTGAGAGGGATGTAGGATTTTGTCAAAGTAGACACTCTCAGCCTCATTTAATTGCAATGTTGATGTGTCTTATTAAAAATAATGCTAATTTTTTTATTTGTTCATGGGATATGGGGATTGCTGGCAAGGCCAGCATTTATTGCCCATAAAAGAAGGAAAGACTTGCATTTATATCGCACTTTTCATGACTGCCACACATCTCAAAGCACTTTACAGCCAATTAAGTACTTTTGAAGTGTAATCACTCTTGTAATGTAATAAACATGCATAGCAAGCTGCCACAATGCAATGCGACAATGTGATAAACAGATAATCTGGTTTTTTTTGCGAGATATTGATTGAGGGATAAATATTGGCCAGGACACTGAGAATAACCCCTCTGCTCTTCTTCAAAACAGCACTATGGGATCATTTACTTCCACCTAAGAAGGCAGACAGGACCTTGGTTTAACATCTCATCTAAAGGACAGCACCTCAGTACAGCACTCCCTCACTGGAGCTCTAGACCAGATTCTTGTGTTTAAATCTGGAATGGGAATTGAACCCAAAACTTTGTGACCCATAGTAAGAGTGCTGCCAAATGAGCCACAGCTAACACAGGTCAACATGCTCTCTAATTGTCCTTGAGAATGTTGGTCACTGTGCAATTAAACCACCTGTCAACTAATACCATTGGATTATATGGGCAAAAAAATAATAAAACAAAAACTTCGTAGGCTTCTATTTCCAGGACAAGTGGGGTCAGATTTTTTTTATGGGAAGAGAATGCCAATTTTGCAAAAGAATAATAAAAGGATATGTTAATACTTACCTCTGTATTGCACATTGCCTGTTATTCCACTGGACCTTCATCATCGGTTGCCCCTTGATTTGAGGATGACCCATACTCAGGGTCGCGAGTTCCTGCCCTGGGTCTTCATGTGACTGAACAGGTTGATTTTCAACCTGCATATCTTTGGGCACATGGGGCAGGACACCCCACGAAATAGTAGGATCCTGAGTGCAGGATTTGCTTTCTTTTCTTTCTTTCTGTGCTGTCACTCTGCCTCATCATTAAGGTGGCCTTTGGTGGACAAGTTGTCGCCATTCTGAGTGGTTGGTAGCAGTCATTAAGGTCAATGCAGCCGTGCTTTAGGAGAGCTTCAGAATGTCTTTAGATTAGATTAGATTAGAGATACAGCACTGAAACAGGCCCTTCGGCCCACCGAGTCTGTGCCGACCATCAACCACCCATTTATACTAATCCTACACTAATCCCATATTCCTACCAAACATCCCCACCTTTGAAGTCTTTGAAGTGTTTTCTTTGTCCCCCCTGGAACATTGGCCATTTGAGACTTGTGAGAACAGGACCTGCCAGGGGAGTTGATTTTCAGCCAAGCGGACACAGCCCATTGGAGTTGATTTTGCAGGAGTTTTCCTGAATGCTTGTGGATCTGGCTTCAAGAAGGACACTAGCATTTGTTCAATGGTCTGCCCATTGCATCCAAAGGCTGTGACGGAGACATTACTGATGGAATTACTCTAGCACTCTTATGCTTCTCTGATACACAGTGCAAGTCTCGCTGCAGCACAGGAACGTGGTGATGACATGCTCTGTACACTAAGACTTTTGTTGATTTGCAGAGGTCTTTGTTGTCAAAGACTCACTGCTGTAATTTGCAGAAGGCTAAACTGACACAGCTGATCCAGTGTTGGATCTCCTCGTCAATGGTGGCATTTTGAGAAAGGTAGCTGCCAAGGTATTGGAAGTGCTCAACATATTCCAGAGTCTCTCCTTCAACATATATGGGAGGTGGAATATTTGGCTGACCAGGTATGGGTTGATAATATAAGTTTTGCTTTGGCAACATTCAGGGCCAGGCCAAGTCTCTTGTATGCAGAATTGAAGAGATTGAGAGTGGTTTGCAAATCTGGTGCAGAGTGGGCAGTGACACAGTAGTGCCATGCAGGCCTTCACCTGCAAAGACTAAAGCACACATTATTTCGCCACATGAACATTAAAACTTAAAATTGTGGCTGGGAAGAAAAGAGGGCCTATCACAAGGAATTGCCAAGCCCCTGACTGGAAAGACATTTGCATGATAGCAGACAGTGTTCGAACAAAGGACCCAATCCCTGCTTCTCCAATACACAGAAGACCTGATCAGGCAAGTTTTGTCACATGACTAACTGGCTGTTTGAATTTGAGCTTGCTGAGAGAAAGAAACTCAGAAAGCTTTTTGCTCCGAGAAAAAGACTTCTCTCCTGTCTGCTCTCATCAGCTTCGGAAACCACTGAAGACACGTAAACTCAAAGACAGAAAAGTCTCCTACGTGAACAAGGTTTAAGAAGAATACTGGACCCCAATGAAAAGTAAGAGCTGTTACAATCTAAGACCCTAAAGTGAGCTGGAAACACAGAAACAGTAACAAGAAACCCCCTCCACAGACTGCCTCAAACCGCTCTACTTTATTTTTCTTCTGCTCTTTTCTGTCCCTATTTGCATGTGTATCGTGTGTGCATGCTAGCGTGGGCACGCCAAATATCCGTAGGCGTTAACTGAATTAGAGTTTAAGTTTAAGTTTTAATAAATTTCACTTTTCTTCTTTAAACCCAAGAAAACCTGGTGCGCTCATTTCTTTGCCTTATAATTGGAAAGTGGTGAACAAGGATTCACCAAGGGGGAGCTCAAAATGCAGTGTGTTTAAAAATCAAACCCTGTTGCAATAAGACCAGGTGAAGACAGTAAAAGATCCCTGGACACCTTTCTCACCTGGTCGTAACCACAAACTGTAGCTCATGTATATCTATGATGGGGGTCAGTTTAGTTTTGGCATGGAGATGACTGAGGTTTAAAAGCTTTCCATCTACATAGTATTACTGGACCTTGAAACCTACCTGTTTGACCAAGCTTTTGGCCATCTGCCCTATTACATCCTTACATAGCTCAGTATCAATTTTTCTTTATAATGCTTATGTAAAGAGCTTTGGGACATTTTATTACATTACAGGTGCCATATAAATACAAGCTGTTGTTCTTGGTGATGGAGAAGAAGCTACTAATCCAAATGGAATACTTCCTTTCTCTCTATCTCACACTAATAAACATGGCTGTTACTGGAAGACTGTTTAGGAAAGCTTAGTATGCTTAGCGCATACAAAGCATTTCACCAGATCATTTCAAATGAAAATTTGGCCTATGGAGCCCATTACTGCAATTTAATCACATTGATAATGCTTGTTAGTTTTCATATACCTTGGTACAGAAATGGCTGAATCTATTATAGTCTTCCAACATCATTTATAACATAAATTGAGGTATGCTTAAACTCAACCTCACCCAAGAATAACCTTAAACCAAACAGTTGTCCTCTCAGGTGGGTCTGAATTTGAACTGGGGAACATTGCAACCCAAAATCTGTTTTAGGTAAGACAACTGGAGAACATCAAAATATGTTTTTAACGTGAAAGGAAATAACATAGGGCAACCAGCGATTTCAAATGATAACGGGCAGGGTTTATTTCTTTCAGTATGTGAGTTGAGTACAATGCCAAATGGCAGTAAAACATCATGTGCCTCTTGTAGTGGAATCTCTGTTAGTAATTTAGTCAAGATGTTAATTGTCACATTTGGGTTTGTTGCAGCAAATAATTGCACACAGCAGGGGAGAAGTTATATTGATGTTTGCAACCATGTAGCCAAACGTAGCTTGAAGTCTCTCGGGAAAACTGCGGAAACGCACTTTTTTATGTTGAAGAGTAAGTCCTATGTGTATATTTACCACAAACGGAGTCATAGAAGGAAAGCTGAAGTTTTTCAGGTATCTTTAAGTATTGATGTCCATTTTATTGCTCAATTTGACAGACTGTTTCACATTAGGTCAACTTCCTTCAGTTGAACTGTATAGATGCCGCTGTAATTTTCACAACAACCAGTTTAGGCATCCATACACTGATTCATTAAAATCACTGACCATCTACACGGTCTGATTCCATTTGATAGTTACTTTGTGCTGCTAGTTATCCTTCATATTCTTGATATGTAACTGTAATCTCTTACCTAACAAGTAGCTTATTTAAATCGATATTTAAATAGGTAACATTCTCAAACATTTAAGCCTTCAAAATTAGTATGGATTTCTTCAGACTAGCAAATGCAATTTCTGTTTGATAAAATGCAGGCAAGGAACTAAAATACTTGCAGCTTAAAGCATTTATCGGCACAGTACACCCTTAATGAGATCCACAGTCTGCAAAAACAGGAAAATAGAAAACTGTCCATTTCCAAATTGTATACTTATGGAAAAGCATCTTTGCACAAAATCGTTATGCGTTTATTGACAACTTTCCCTCCTTGTATTGGGGTTTGGTTCGAGGGTCCCTCCAAAACCTCACCCAAGTGGCCATTATTTGTTTATGAGCCTAGATAATGTGTCAACAGGTTTTTTTGACGTTCACATGCAGCACAGCTGAGCGACAGATGCGCACTGCTAGCATGAGTCTCTAGATAGTGATTAGGAATGGGATTCCTAACTTATTAATGTCCTCCTGGTCAAGGAGCATTGAGAACAATTGTGATGCTCCTATTTGAGTACAGCTATTGAACCTAGGACCTTCTCCTTTATAGGTATAGGTCAGTTATTCATTGCTTTTGCCGATCGAGTCTTTGGGGGACCATTCTCATATTTGTTTGACTGGCCAGTTCTGATGGAGCCTCTCTGAAAACTTCTGTGCTGCCTTATGTTTCTTATAGAGAGATACAGCACTGAAACAGGCCCTTTGGCCCACCGAAACTGTGCCGACCAACAACCACCCATTTATACTAATCCTACATTAATCCCATATTCCCTACCACAGCCCCACCATTCTCCTACCACCTACCTACCTACATTAGGGGCAATTTACAATGGCCAATTTATCTATCAACCCGCAAGTCTTTGGCTGTGGAAGGAAACTGGAGCACCCGGCGTAAACCCACGTGGTCACAGGGAGAACTTGCAAACTCCGCACAGCCAGTACCCAAAACTGAACCCGGGTCGCTGGAGCTGTGATATCTTTGATATCAGTTTGTGGTATCTTTGAATATATATATTTCCTTGCTGATTACTAAGATGTTTTATGTTTTTCTATAAAAATACACATATAAAAACAAGTAGGAGATAAAAGAAATGAAGCTAGTAGAATGAACAGAAATATAGACACATTTGCTAAAACCTAAGTAAAGGATTCTACTGATCAAAGGGCTAATCCAATATCAGAATTGAGAGAGTTTGATCTAAATTGTCAAGAAGCCTGGGATTTTGTCAGAAATTACTATTTTATGGGGTTTTGTTATAAGCTTGAATGACAAAACTTCCTAGAAACTTAAAAACATATTGAATGTTATAACTTAAGTATTATTTGAAGACTATGCCTCAGCATATGTTCTAAGATCGCTTAACAGCCACAATACTGTGAATGTTTCTGGAGTTTATTTAAGGTCTTTTTCTGGAATCTTTACAACAGTGATTTGTTGCAGCACAGTGTGACTAATTCTGTCAAACTAGTTTTCGATTTACAAGTGGACTCCTTGATTCATTAGCATTTACTTTAAACCACCTGGTTGGGACAAACAGAATCTGCGTTCTTTTCGAATGTCATAGCTGTCAAGAGAGATAAATCTGGCAAAAATATGATAGTAAAGCCTAGCTTGTGGATGCTGTATTTAGCACGACTACAAGAGTGTAACCATTTCCAAATCACTTCCAGAGCTTTGAGATTTTTAGTCTGCTGGAACAATACAGATGTTCCCTATTTATTTCAGTTTATTAAGATGTGAAACCATATTCTGCAAGATAACAAAAGGACTGTTAATCAGAAAGTGTTTACAAGTATGTTCCACAGATAGTATTAATTAGAGATTTGCTGTGGTCATCCTCACGTTTTTACAATCTGTGCTCAGTTTAAAAGAATGATGTGGGTAATGCCCGTGATAGCTGGCAGATGCATTCTTTCATCTGTATGTTATTCAGAGGAAATGCCAAGCTAATTGAGAGTATTAAGGAAGTATCCCACAGCAGTATACAGGCAGGAAAGTGGAGGACTTAGGACACATATGTATGCATTATTTAATGGTTGACTTGTATACTCAGCCTCCTTGGTTAAGGAGTAACATTGTGACAATACTAAATTGGTAGTTTTACAGACTATGTAACAATTATTTAAGAATGTGGACAGACTGACAATTGGCAGCACATGTACAGAGTGTAATGAGTGGGAATACTGCCTAGTTTTAAAGTAACACAACTACAAAGTAAAAAGCAGAAAGTGCTGGAAATAAACATCCTTTGTTGCTTAATTCTACTTTGTTCAGGATCATTAAAAGAGAAACTATAGAATCCTAATATTAAGATTCAATGGTGCTCATTCCCTTACTTCTGCTTTTGGAAAATAGACAGGTTTAAAATACTCCCTCTGCCAACTTCATTGGGATGTCAAACAATAGGGATCATTTTCATTATTTCCCGGTTGATCTCCATTGGTTCAAACAGTCACTCTATTACACACTTCATGGTGCACAGCATTATCTTGGCATTAACTCAGTCAGTATGGGTGAAGAGAGGCTTACTAATCATTGTTTTGATCAAAAATTTCTAACCTCTGCTGACCCAGACAATATGAAACACTTCAGAATCCATGAAGACTCCATGCCCAAAACAGTAAACTGTCTTTTCTCTTTACATGCTGACAGACCTCTTGCACACTCACAGCATTTTCTGTTTCTTGTTCAGATTTTCAAACTTTGCAGTTTTACTTTTTAATTAAACTTTGAATTGCATCAAACTGGTGGGATTGAGCTTGTACTTTTTAATATTTAAGTATGAGAATGCGTATATACAGAGGTAGACAATCACAAGAAATGCTACACCTTCGCCTCTGCAGTCAAAAGTTTCCACTACTCCAGGATTATCCTGGGGAGTTAGGACAATCTGAAACTCCTCTTTGCTGATGTGAACCTATCTCCTCTAACCCCTTTCCTCTGCTCCCGCCATCCTCTTGTCCAATGTCCGTTTTCACCTCTGTAAAGCGCTTTAGAAAGTTTACTATGCTATGTTCTATTGCAGAAAGCCAGGTGATGAAGGCTAGAACTGAAGCCCAATCTTTACCTTTATAAGCTGTTTTTTTAGAGATATACATTACAAACATACATGCTCTTAATCCCACCACCACAGTTTCAGTCTGTTTCTATATATGAGCACAAGTTAAAGGTTACCACTTGAAGACAATTAAATACACAATTAATATACAATTAACATGCTATATTAATGCAAACTGTTTTTGTTGTAGCAAGTATGCTTGACAATTGAACAGTACATTCCTTATCCAGTACAATTGGTAGAACCAAATAATTAGGAAATAACATTCCATGTGTATAAAGAATAACAGGATGTGATATTTTGCAGAAGTTAGGTTTCCATACATTCTAATAAAGAACTAAACAGTTTACTTGAAAAAATTAGCTTCGTTTTACTTTTAGTGTAATGATAGCCATAGAATGTCCCAGTAATCAAACTGCAAATTATTTCTCAATAAGCCCGTAGTGATTATGTCACCATCATTAATCCTTCAACACACATCAACAACACAGTGAGCACTGACAGTTGGCATGCACACTGACACTCACTGTTGGCACCAATACTGGAGTCAAAGAGACCATAACATTAACACTCTATAGGATAACAAATAACAGATAGACTAGAATGATTTTCAAGTGATCTAATCCACCCTTGGGGTCTAGATGGCTGATTTAAAGTGTTGAAGCTTTACTCTTGCAACTTATGACATCATCTGACCCCCACAATTAGAGTTCTGCCTTGTAATCCCTCTCAGCTATTTGATACTCTACTTAACTGATTATGCTTTACATTTAAAAGGATTTGGCTTTCATAAAAAATAATTTTGCAAACATACTTTCTTCAGTGCAATTGGATAAAGCAGGTTGAATGATGTTATTTATACGTGATTCAATTGTAATTAAACAATTCATGCTTTCCTATGGCACAATTTGTTAAAAGATTTTTAATGACATCCCGCTGTTTAAATGTTTTACACAGCATTATTGGGAGTCAAGTAAAAGCAATCAACTATATTAAATGACCCTCTCACTTTAAATTTAGTTTATTTCCCACTTCCTTCATAGGTTCCTCCATTCCAGGCATGTTTCCCTGTCCAAGAGTGTGTGATCATGGCCTGCTCTCAGACCTCTGCTAATGCTACGCCAGAAGATGCACCCACAAAATGTACTAGCGTCGCTCTTGACTTGCTCTCAGATTTTCCATTTCTGAAATAGTAGTTCAGTGCTGCTCAGTACTCATAATACACTGAGTCGAGAATTTCAGGGAAAAGCTGTGCCCTACCTCACTGTGATGCAGTGGAGTAGATGCCAACATATCCAGAAAACCTGCACTTGTGTAGCTCATTTAATGTAGAAAAGCATCTTAAGGCAATTCACAGAGACATAAAAATAAATGGACACTGAGGTTAGGAGAAGTGAGAAAAATTGGCCAAAGAAGTGAGTTTTAAGAAAAGTTTTAAAGGAAGTGGAGAGTTGGAAGTTTTCAAGAAGGGAATTTCAAAAAAGATGACGAGCGGTTGCAAGCATGGCTGCCAACAATGAGGTGAAGGGATAAGAAAAATGGAAGAAAGAATATCTTGAATTTATATAGTGTCTTTTATGACATCAGGATGTCTCAAAGTGCTGAAGTATTTTTGAAGTGTAGTCACTGTTGTAGGGAAATTCAGCAGTCAATTTTGTGCACAGTAAGGTCACTGAAACAACAATGAGAGAAATGAGCAGAAAAATATTTTTTGATAAACATTGGCCAGGACAATGGGAGAACTCACCTGTTCTTTTTGAAATAGTGCCATGGGATCTTTCACACCCACTTGAAAGTGCAGGCAGAGCCTTGGTTTGACATCGCAGCCACAAATTTTGGCTGAGTAGCTTTTGACTCGAGAGAAACAGGTGGAGGGTGCACATATGTTTGTTAATATAATGGGTTTCCCCATTAGTGCAGGGTGCCATCGACTGCACACACATAGCTTTGCAGCTGCAGCATCTAAATGTAGAGAAGTACCACAACCGCAAAGGGTTCCACTCCCTGAATGTGAAGTTGATGTGCGACCATGCTCAGCAAATCATGCATCCAGTATTCTGGCAGCAGTTATGATGCCTTTATTCCATGCCATCAGTACTTGAGCCACCATGTTAAACCAAAGGGTGTCTACCGGGCAACAAGAGCTATCTGCTGACCACTTGCCTCATAACTCCAGTGCATGACCTAACCACAATCGCATATAATGAGAAGCATGCTGCCACATAAAACATCATTGAGGAGACCATTTGGGTGCTGAGGCAATGGTTCTGCTGCCAGGACTGCTCTGGAGAACTCGCTGGAACGATTTGCCTTGGTCTGCTGTATCCTGCATAACCTCATCATCATGAGGGCACAGCTCTTGCCACCAGGGATAAAGCAAGGAGTTGAGGAGGAGGAAGAGGAGAAGGAGGAGGAGGGAGAGGAATAGGTGGAAGAGGAAGAGCAGGAGGAAGGGAGGAGGCAAACAACACTTTCCCTTTCCGGCCAGGCTGTTTGTGATTGCCTCATCCGACTATGGTACCAGTGAACACAACCCCAATTCCCCATTCTACAACAGCCACACACCGTCTCTTCCCTCTGGCATTGACCATCCACCGCGTTCTCTTGGCTACAATGCTGAAATAAAAGCCACCACAAACCAAAAATTCCAAACTAACTTTATCAAACAAATCATACAAATAAAGCATACTAAAGTTGACTAATCACACTTGTGCATTCCCTTGGTTCCTGCATTGCAGTGCTTTTGCCTGGCCTGGTTCTCCTATGTAGTGCTACCCCAGTGGCTGCAGCATGGCTGGTGGAAGGCTGCTGATTTTCATTGGGGGAGACTGCAGATGGACTTACAGAATGCCCTCAAGTAGCTCTGGCCCTAGTAGCCCAATTTCGAAATGCAGCACCCTTACATGAGAGATAGCAGACTGGGCTAGCTGGCTAACAGGCAACAGCTAGGGCATTGGTAGCGTGACAGGGTGGGAGGACAAATGCTGTCATCCTGAGAGAGGACAGCAAATTCCTGCTCCATAGAGCCACTGTTACTCCCCTGGGGTGGAGCCTCAGCAATCCCAATAATCTGTTGGAGGGCAGATTGCTGGTCTGCTGTGAGACCCTGCAAGCCCCTTTGAACACTGGTATCTGCAGCCATGATGGTGGCAGTCTGAGACTGGATAGTAATAAGCTGCCCTTGCATGGCATTTAGTTAAGGTTGCAAGACCTCAGTCTGAGCTTCCACTGCAGCACTCAAATGATGGGTAGCTTCTGCTTGTGCTGCAATGAAAGCTGAGAGATTGGCCATCAGATGCTGCATCACAGCTGGATCTGCAAGTGTTCTCATGGAATTGGGCACCATTTCATGCTTGAAAGTATGAGTTCCAAGCTCTGCGTGAAACCCTGTGCTAGGTTAGTGCCGCACTCCTCCATGTTCCTTGACAGCGACAGCAGTCTTTCTGGCAGGCCTACCAATGCACCAAGCATTTCATTGTGCATATCCATCAGCATTTTATGTATGTGCCCCCATCGATGTCCTTTGCAGCAGAACTCATGTACCCCTCTGGGGAACTGGCCCCTGTGCGGCCCTTTCTCCCTCCCCTGGCTGCAGGCCACTTGTACCTGGTGACTCACCAATTGCAGATCTCGACTCGATGCTATCCTCTAAAGTTCATACAGTGCCTGTTTCTGAGCTGATGGCTGAGAGTGTGAGATTGAGTGATAGTGCTTCATCATCATCAGTTTCCTGCTCCTCTTGGGCTTCACTCTCCCGTGTCATTGCCCGGCAGTTATTGAGTATCTGAAAGGAGAAAGGCACAAGCATGGGGTTGCAGTGAGGGAAGAGAGGGAAGTAAGAGGTACATGCTTAGACTATCTGCAGCTTGTAAATCAGAAGAGATTGTGGGATGGGGGGAAAGTGGGATGTGAGAAGGTGGATTAAGTAGGAACATACCATCATCTTCTATAGTTTGCTGGCCACAGCCTCAGTCATGGCCACTCCAATAATGGTCAGCATCATCTCCATCGGGGTGAGGGAATGCAGCCGTGATGTCCCCTGCTGGTTAGGTGTTGCTGCCTGCATTTATTTGCCACCTTGTCCTGCAAGAGAAAGGGAAATGTGTCAGGGAGTGTGATGCAATGTGTATGGGTGATGTGTCTGTCATGGTTGAATAGCTGACATTGTGTGCAAGCTGCAAGACTTGCAACAGTGCTAAGTGGGTCAAGGTGAGCTGAGGCTATGAATGTGAAGTATGACTCATGCTTGATAGAGAAAGTTGGTCAGTGAATGAAGAAGCTGTGGTGAGTAGAGCAGTGCGTGAAGTTATTGGTTCAATTGTAAGGATATGATATTTGAAGATGAATTCACTGACCTTGACCACTTGTGAGAGGTCAGTAGATTACTTCTTGCCCTGCATTCAGCTCCATGTATCTAGACTGCTTGCATTGATACTGATGGCTATCTGTTCCCACTGCCTTCTCAGTATCATTCAGGCATTCTAGCCCCATGTGAATACAGCACCTCTACCAAGGCCTCCAGTGCTGCATCAGAGAAACTTAGACCACCATATTTGCCGAGTTAAGCCATTTTCATTCTGCTCAGGATGTCTTCCCCTGCCTCTCCCTGCACCTTTAAGAGGTGCAGGCTGGTTTTAAGTAGTTCAGGCTGGTTTTAAGTGTGGAAGCCTCTCACCACCTTAGGCTGCTGCTGAGGCATACAGCCACTCAGTGGACAGTTTAGCACTGGGCTGCACGCTACAATCATTTAAATTAGCAGACAGCACAAAGTTTGCATGCTGCCTGCATTACAAGGATCAGGAGGGGGTTCATTATACATTGTGATTCTTTCACTTATTTTGGGGGCTAATCCAAGTCTTGCCCCCTCATTTAGAACACAGCACCTCTGACAATGCAGCATATTCTCAGTACTGCACTGAAGTTTCAGCTTGGATTATATGCTCAGACCCTGGAGTAGGCTTGAACCCACAACCTTCAGAGTCACAGGTGAGATCACTACCACTGAGCCAAGGCTGATGGTTACATTGAGTTAAAGGAAGGAATATAGTGCAAGAGGAGGTGACAGGTAGTGAAGGCTGAAGTAATGGAGTAATTTAAACACAAGGATGATCATTTTAGATTTGAGGCATTGGGAGAACTAGGAGCTAATATCGGTCAATAAGATGATGACCAAGCAAGATAGAATGTGAGCAACAAAGGTTTTGGATGAGCTGAAGTTGATAGAAGGTGGAGGATGGGAAGCTGGCCAGAAGATCATTGGAATAATTGCAATTGAATTTCCACAGGGGTTCTCCCAATATCCATCATAGTTTCAGCAGAACATCTGTTGATGCATTACAGAAATGGCATTTGCATTATTTCTCCAAGGCTTCAAGGTATATTTCACCCAACTTACAACAGACGATCAGGAGAATTCCTGTGGAAGTTCAAAGCCATCCAGTCTAACAGCAAGAAAGACACAAACGAGGGTTTCAGTAGCAAAAGGGCTGAGGATTAGATGGAGATGGACAATGGCTTCAGTGGCCTCAATGTTGAGCTCATCCGTGACTGAATATCAGGGAAGCAGTCTGATAATACAGAGGTAGGGAGAGATCAAAGAGTTGGTGGAGAGGCAGAGCCAGGTGTCATCAGTATATGTGTGAAAACTGACTTCATGCTTATGGATGATTTTGCCAAGGGCAGCATGTCAATGAATAAGAGGAGGGCCAAAGTGACGGTGCAGTGTTGGAAGAGAAGCTATTGGTCGGCATGTTCTGGCTTTGAGCGGATAGATATCAATGTGCTGCATAATCAAATTTACATATGAATACATCTGACATTCCCAGGCACACAGTAACCTGATTCATCTAATTCTACAGAGCATTTTGATAACCAGGTCTGTAAAGCAATTTAACGGGATGTTGTGACAAGATTCACATCAAAGAAAAGTTAAGCCCTTATAATGATTCTTGAAAGTCTGTGTATTACTTCTACCAATAGTTATTCAGGTTTTCAATTACTAAGGCAGCATTGGAACATCACATTTCTGCTCCGAATGCCTTTTTTTGAGTCTGATATTTCATTTTGCAACTTGAATCTTGTGCTACATCAGCCTTATCAGATGAGATGTTATCACATTATTATGAGTGGTAACCATTGAGTGGATGTATTACTATACTCTCTGCTTACAAAAGAAATCCTTTCACCCTTTTATTGCTTTATTCTTCCAGCACATTCATCCACAAAGCTGCAACATACATACAATTTTTACAAATCTGTAGTTTCCATTACTTGTTCTGCTTCCTCATCCTATTCCCATTCTGGGCTGGCCAAGTACTGTGTGAATAGATTACACCACTGAGATTTGTTAAAGCAACAAATCATCCTTCAAAATCTTCTCCATTCTACAGTCTATTTACTGCGTAGACCTTCCTTTCTAGACATTGTGCTTGCTTGATTTCCAATTTGAACTCATTTTGATACATGTCACTGTCAGGTTTCAATATTTTAAGGCTGAAGATGCTATTTTCAGAGTTAGTGAATGCTAGTGTCATCCGGTATGTAAACTATTTTTAGTAGAAGCATACAATTAGAATGCCATTACTTCCACCAACACTGGCAAGATGTCATATTTTCAGACAAGAACACGATATATAGAGTAATAGAATCATAGAACAGTACAGCACAAAAAGAGGACATTCGTGCCATCGAGTCTGCGGATGGTTTAGTTTTTATCTGGTGTGCCTTATATTGTTGTAGGGTATCTTAGTGATTGGTTTTAATATTGTAGTGTAAGGGTTTGAAAGCGTTAATGTCTGGGAACATGTGGGTAACACTTCCTGCCTCCTCATAACATAACATAATAAGAACATAACATAAGAACTAGGAGCAGGAGTAGGCAATTCAGCCCCTTGAGCCTGCTCCGCCATTTAATACCATCATGGCTGATCTCATCTCGGCCTCAACTCCACTTTCTTGCCCATTCTCCATAAACCTTCAACCCATTACTAATTAAAAATCTGTCTATCTCCTCTTTAAATTTACTCAATGTCCCGGCATCCACCGCACTCTGGTGTAGTGAATTCCACAGACTCACGACCCCTTGAGAGAAGTAAATTCTCCTCATCTCTGTTTTAAATCTGCTACCCCTTATCCTAAAACTATGACCTCTCCTTCTAGATTGCCCCACCGGAGGAAACATCCTCTCTACGTCTACTTTGTCAATGCCCTTAATCATCTTATATACCTCAATTGGATCTCCTCTCATTCTTCTAAACTCTAGAGAGTAAAGGCCTCAACTGCTCAATCTCTCTTCATAAGAAAAACCCCTCATCTCTGGAATCAATTTAGTGAACCTCTTCTGAACTGCCTCCAATGCAACTACATTCCTCCTCAAGTAAGGGGACCAAAACTGTACGCAATACTCCAGGTGTGGTCTCACTAATGCCTTGTACAGTTGCAGCAACACTTCCCTACTTTTATATTCTATTCCTTTAGCAATAAATGCCAAATTCCATTTGCCTTCCTTATTACCTGCTGCACCTGCATACTAGTTTTCTGCGATTCATGCACGAGGACACCCAGATCCCTCTGCACCGAAGCACTCTGAAGTTTCTCTCCATTTAGATAATAATTTGCCTTCCTATTCTTCTGACCAAAATGGATAACCTCTCACTTATCCACGTTAAACTCCATCTGCCAAATTTTGGCCCATTCACCTAACCTATCCATATCCATTTGTAAATTTCTTATTTCTTTATTGCAACTTACTATCCCACCTATTTTAGTGTCATCTGCAAATTTGGCTATAGTACCTTCTATCCCTGCATCCAAGTCATTAATATAGATTGTAAATAGTTAGGGCCTGAGGACCAAACCCTGTGGCACCCCACTAGTTACATCTTGCCGACCAGAAAGGACCCATTTATCCCGACTCTCTGTTTTCTGTTGGTTAGCCAATCCTATTTCCAAGCTAATAAATTGCCCCATATCCCATGTGATCTTATCTTGTGTATTAACCTTTTGTGCGGCACCTTATCAAATGTCTTCTCGATGTCCAGATATACTACATCTACAGGATCCCCATGATCTACTTTACTTGTTACATCTTCGAAGAATGCTAGCAAATTAGTCAAACACGATTTACCCTTCATAAAACCATGCTGACTCTGATGGATTGCGTTTTGACTTTCTAAATGTCCTGTTATTACTTCCTTAATAATGGATTCTAACAATTTCCCAGCAACAGATGTTAACCTAACTGGTCTATAGTTTCCTACTTTCTGCCTCCCTCCTTTTTTGAATAAGGGCGTTATATTAGCATTTTTCCAATCCACTTGAACCTTTCCCGCATCCAGGGAATTTTAGAATATTATAACGAATAGATCCACTATCTCCGCTGCCACTTCCTTTAAGACCCTAGGATGTAGGCCATCAAGCCCTGGGGACTTGTCTGCCTTCAACCCCAATGGTTTGCTCAGTACTTTTTCCCTCGTGATGATGATTGTTCTAAGTTCCTCCCTTCCCATAACCTCTGCATTTCTTGTTACTATTGGAATGGTACTAGTGTCCTCCACCGTGAAAACTGAGGTAAAATACTGATTTAGTGTCGCCGCCATTTCTGTGTTCCCCACCATTAACTCCCCAGTCTCATCCTTCAAGGGACCAACATTCACTTTAGCTACTCTCTTCCCTTTTATATACTTATAGAAGCTTTTGCTACCTGTTTTTATATTTTGCGCTAGTTTGCTTTCATAATTTACCTTTGCTCTTTTTATTACTTTTTTTAGTAACCCTTTATTGATCTTTAAAAATTTCCTGATCATCCAGCCTGCCACTGGCCTTTGCAAAATCGTATGCCTTAGTTTTTGCCTTTATGTTACCCAGAGCTTCCTTGCTTAGCCATGGATGTTTTTCCCCCTCTTACAATCTTTCTTCCTCTCTGGAATATATTTTAGTTGGGAGGATTTGAATATCTCCTTAAACATCTGCCACTTCTCATTAACTTTCCTACCTTTTAGTCTTCCTGCCCAATCCTCTAGGGCCAAATCTGACCTCATGCCTATGTAATTACCTTTGTTTAACTCCAGAATGCTAGTGTGGGACTCCAGTTTCTTGACCTCAAACTGAATTTGAAATTCTAGCATGCTATGATCACTCTTCCCTAGAGGATCCTTAACTATGAGGTAATTAATTAATCCCACCTCATTACACAATACCAAATCTAGAATAGCCTGCTCCCTCATTGGTTCCACAACATATTGCTCCAAAAAACAATCTCTAATACATTCAATGAACTCTCCCTCAAGGCTCCCCTTACCAATATGATTAATCCAGTCTATATGCATATTAAAATCACCCATGATTATTCCGTACCTTTCTTACAAGCCCCCATTATTTCATGATTTATATTGTGCTCCACTGTGGAACTATTGTTTGGGGACCTATAGATTACTCCCACCAGGGTCTTCTTTCCCTTGCTATTTCTTATTTCTACCCAGACTGATTCTACTTCTTGATATCCAGTGCCTATTACCATTTCTCACTACAGGACCGATCTCTTCCTTTACTAACAAAGCTACACCACCTCCTTTTCCTTCCTGCCTATCCTTCAGAAATACTGAGTACCCTTGGATATTCAATTCCCAAACCTGGTTTCCCTGCAACCACGTCTCAGTAATCACCACTAAATCATACCCATTCGTCTATTTGTGCTGTTAACTCATTAATTTTATTCCAAATGCTTCATGCATTCAGATACAAAGCCTTTAAATTTGTTCTATTATCAAATTTCCCTACTCTTGTATGATTCCTGGGTGCAATATGATGTTCACACGTTCTTTCCCTACCGTTTATATTCTGGTAACAGTCAGCCTCAACACTAACCTGCACTTCTACCTTCTCCTTTAGCTTTGACTTCCTAATTTTCCATGCAACTGAACCCTCCCCCCGACTGTTTAGTTTAAAGCCTTATCTACAGCCCTAGTTATGCGATTCGCCAGGACTCTGGTCCCAGCATAATTCAGGTGGAGTCCGTCCCATCGGAATAGCTCCCTCCTTCCCCAGTACTGGTGCCAAGGTCCTACGAATTCAAACCCATTCCTCCTACACAAATGTTTGAGCCACGCAATTACCTCTTTAATCTTATTGACCCTGTGCCAATTTGCTTGTGGCTCAGGTAGTAATTCAGAGATTATTACCTTTTTGGTTCTGCTTTTTAATTTAGCCCCTAGCTGCTCATATTCCCTCAGCAGAACCTCTAACCTCATTCTAACTATAATCATTGGTACCTACGTGGACCACAACAACTGGATCTTTCCCCTCCCATTCCAAGTTCCTCTGTAGCCCAGCTGAGATATCCTGAATCCTGGCACGAGGTAGGCAACACAGCGTTCAGCACTCTCGATCCTAGACACAGAGAGCAGTCTCTATGCCCCTAACTATACTATCCCCGATTACGACTACATTTCTCTTTTCTCCCCCCACTTGAATGGCTCCCTGTACCATGGTGCTGTGGTCAGTTTGCTCATCCTCCCTACAGTCCCTGCTCTCGTCCACACAGGGATCAAGAATCTTGAACCTGTTGGACAAGGATAAGGGCTGAGATTCCTGCAACACTACCTCCTAGATTCCCCTATCTGCCTCACTCATAGTCACACCCTCCTGTCCCTGACCACTGGCCGAATTCAAGGTAGTTAATCTAAGGGGTGTGACTGTCTCTTGAAACACAGTGTCCAGGTAATTCTCCCCCTCCCTGATGTGTCGCAGTGTCCGAAGCTCAGACTCCAGCTCATCAACTCTGAGCCGGAGTTCCTCGAGCAGCCAACGCTTGCTACAGATGTGGTCACTAGGAACCACAATGGGGTCCACCAGCTCCCACATCATGCAGGTACAACACATCGCCTGGCCCTGCATCTCTATTTCATTTAATTAGATTTTAATTTGTCTTTTTTTAATTTCCAACTTGTCCTTTGATTTTTAATCTGTAAAATATTTCTCCCATTCACCTTTAATCTGAAATCAATTTAGAATAGGTAATTCAAATTAGCAGTTACTTACCAACCAATGAACTTACGGTTTTTCTGTGATGTCTCTATTTTTTTCACTGTTTTTACTCTCTTAAATTTCCCAAAAATTAGATTATTTACACTAGGAACCATGATTCCCTAAAAAAAAAACACTACCTACTATATCAAAAAAGAACTGTAGACCTTTCACTTTACTTTAGTTACTTACCGAGCTAATTAGAGTTATTCCTTAACAGCTGTTACTCACCAACCAATCACCTTGCAGCTTTCCTGTGATGTCACTGTTGACTTTTTTTTCAAAACTCCGGCGCGCCTGGACTGCTCTCACACAGGTCCGATTGCTCTCCGCTCCCTGTGCCGGTCTCACTCAGTCTCGCTCCTTCCCGCCGCCGCCGCTGCTCAACTGTGCCAGTCTCACTCAGTCTTGCTCCTTCTTACGTCATGATGATGTAAGAGATCTCATCAGAGAAAGACTTGAAGAGAAGAAACAGCATGGCATCAGAAGAGTCAGACATACTTCTGTAAAGTTATTGTTAAAACTTACTGAAGACTCTGTAGTCTCTCCTAGCTAGACTAACCAAACATACAACAAATATAACTGTAAAATCAGAGTAAGGCCATCCAGGAGAGAAGTTAGGAAACACTTCTTCACTCAAAGGTGGTAGAAGTGTAGGGTGGCACAGTGGTTAGCATCACAGCTCCAGCGACTCGGGTTCAGTTCTTGGTACTGCCTGTGCGGAGTTTGCTAGTTCTCCCTGTGACTGTGTGGGTTTCTGCCAGGTGCTCCAGTTTCCTCCCACAGCCAAAGACTTGCAGGTTGATAAGGTAAATTGGCCATTGTAAATTGCCCCTAGTGTAGGTAGGTGGTAGGAGAATTGAGGGAAGGTGGGGATGTGTTATGGAATATGGGGTTAATGTAGGATTAGCATAAATGGGTGGTAGTTGGTCGGCACAGACTCGGTGGGCCAAAGGGCCTGTTTCAGTGCTGTATCTCTCCATGACTGTAAGTGTCAAACTCGTTTCCACAAAAAGCAATAAATGGTAGCTCAATTAATAATGTTAAATCAGAGATTGATCGCCATTTTCTACCCAAGGTTATAAAAGGATATGGAGCCAACGCAGGCAAAATACAGATCATCATTGATCTTGCTGAATGGTGAAATAGGCTTGAGGGGCTGAATGGCTTACCCCTGCTCCTAGGTTCCTCACCAGGCCATTGCTTCTTTTTGTTGCAGGAACTCTCGGGAAGCAGATCTATATCAATTTTTTTTAATAAACCGGATAGTTTCTTAATTCCATCCTACCTTTTTTATATTAACACTTTGGCAGCAGAGGTTAAATTAACTATAATAAAAGCAAAATACTGCGGATGCTGGAAATCTGAAATAAAAACAAGAAATGCTGGAATCACTCAGCAGGTCTGGCAGCATCTGTGGAAAGAGAAGCAGAGTTAACGTTTCGGGTCAGTGACCCTTCTTCGGAATTATGACTATGTCAGGCTGTTGCTTGACTAGTCTGTGGGACAGCTCTCCCAACTTTGGCACAAGCCCCAGATGTTAGTAAGGAGGACTTTGCAGGGTCGACAGGGCTGGGTTTGCCATTGTCGTTTCCGGTGCCGAGGTTGATGCCGGGTGGTCCGTCTGGTTTCATTCTTTTTTATTGACTTCGTGGCGGTTAGGTGCAACTGAGTTGCTTGCTAGGCCATTTCAGAGGGCATGGAAGAGTCTACCACATTGCTGTGGGTCTGGAGTCACATTTAGGCCAGACCAGGTAAGGACAGCAGATTTCCTTCCCTAAAGTACATTAGTGAACCAGATTGGGTTTTACAACAATCGACAATGGTTTCATAGCACTCAAACTTTGGTTGAGTCGTAGTTTGAATGAAAAGAGAGTGAATGGCTTTGGACTCATCAACTTTTATGTCATGTAGACAGGAAGGACTATTGTAAAATGCTGGGAGTTGCTGATTTGTTTTGTGTATTTATAACCCCAAAAGAATCAAATATCTGTGCATGTGATTTAATGCAAAACGTATCTGGCGACAGTACTGTACGAACATGAATTGCACAGGTAATAACATTTTTACAGTTTAATCCTGCAGCATATATACAACTACTGATAGAGTTTGTATCTGCCCAAATTCTTCCTAATGGTATTATGTCAAAGAGAATATAATTACCTCACGTGCAATTTTCCAAAGCTGATGAAAGCAGTGATATTATCAAGAGATGTCTGTAGCTGGCATGATTTACCAGATTGCATTATTAAAAAGCAAAAGTTGAAGTACAGGCTCAGCCAACAATTGCAGGGAAAAGCAGTTGCAACTGTCAGTTCCCTCACTGCTGCAAGAGAAAGTAAACCCAGTAACATGATTATGTGCTAAAATCGGCAGAAAGATTTTGATCGAATTTGATAGTTACAAAGATTTGCTAATATTTGTGAAATTATTGTAGCATTCACATCCTATGCCATATGTGTCGAGGAAAACAGCTTCAGTTATTCACCGTGTTTTATTAACGGATTCAATATTGCACAGGATTACATTACTGAAAAGATCAAGAAGCTAAATAAACTTCCCTAAAACTGAATAGAAACCACAGTTCTGTGACATTGCTGGTTTCCATAGTTGAGAGCTAATGCGACACCCCAGTTCATGCCATGTGTACCTTCCCTCAGTAGAACCACATTGGACATTCCTTGGAAACAAATTCATGCCATTCTGGAAGCTCACTTGTATCTTTTCCACAAAATGCTGCATATTGGTCCCTGACTGACCAGGTATGACTTAATCTGAAACAGTTCCTTGTTGAGACCCAGCTGTGACTGCAAGTTTTTGTGGCTTTTCTCATTTCAAATATGGCAGAAAATATGACACCTTTATGAAAGTGTGAAGAAAATATGAAAGCTAAAACATCTGCTGCACATCGTTATCTTTTCTTCCTGTTAGTCAATGGGTCAGCATGATGTGGGCCTGTTGGCCTAGCACCCAATGTTTGTCCTCTTCTAGTGATTCCTGTTGTTGAGGGGCCAGATGAACAGCTGTATATGGATTAAGTTTCCCTATTGTACATGTGGGGATGTCTGGGTTTACTAACCCCCTACTTTTTTCTTTCCTTTTATCTATTGAATGATCAGCATGCAAAATATTCATGCAGGTTATGATAATTGAACTGGTGCAGAAGAATAAATGAGACATTTGAAAAATGCAACTGCGGTTTCTGAGAAACAGAAGTAAGATGGGACAACTTTTGGCTTCAACTTTCAGCATGAATGAAATGTTAGATCATAAGTGATAGATTAATTATTCTTAACTATGCATGTCTAATCAAGTATGTCTTTATTTTGTTCCTTTTCTACCTTCCCTCTTTTCATTTCTTTTTCTTTGGCCTCCTTGTCTCGAGAGACAATGGGTAAGCACCTGGAGGTGGTCAGTGGTTTGTGGAGCAGTGCCTGGAGTAGCTATAAAGGCCAATTCTAGAGTGACAGACTCTTCCACTGGCACTGCAGATAAAATTGGTTGTCGGGGCTGTTACACAGTTGGCTCTCTCCTTGCACTTCTGTCTTTTTTCCTGCCACTGCTAAGTCTCTTCGACTCGCCACTCTTTAGCCCCGCCTTTATGGCTGTCCACCAGCTCTGGCGCTCACTGACAACTGACTCCCAAGACTTGTGGTCAATATCACAGGACTTCATGTCGCGCTTGTGACATCTTTAAAGCGGAGACATGGACGGCCGGTGGGTCTGATACCACTGACGAGCTCGCTGTACAATGCGTCCTTGGGGATCCTGCCATCTTCCATGCGGCTCACATGGCCCAGCCATGTCAAGGGCCGCTGGCTCAGTAGGGTGTATATGCTGGGGATGTTGGCCGCTTCGAGGGCTTCTGCATTGGAGATACGATCCTGCACCTGATGCCAAGGATTCTCCGGAGGCAGCGAAGATGGAACGAGTCGAGAACTCGTTCTTGGCTGACATATGTTGTCCAGTCCTCACTGCCGTAGAGCAAGGTACTGAGGATACAGGCTTGAAACACTTGGACGTTTGTGTTCCGTGTCAGTGCGCCATTTTCCCACACCCTCTTGGCCAGTCTGGACATAGCAGCGGACGTCTTTCACATGCGCTTGTTGATTTCTGCATCAAGAGACAGGTTACTGGTGATAGTTGAGCCTAGGTAGGTAAACTCTTGAACCACTTCCAGAGCGTGGTCACTGATATTGATGGATGGAGCATTTCTGATGTCCTTTCCACGATGTTCATTTTCCTGAAGTAGCACTTAAAGTAGCCAGAAGCGCTGCACAAAGAACAGCCAGGCGCTGTGCAAATGACTACTGACAACACCTATGCAGTCGTATTCAGCTGGCCTCCGACACCGGAAACATCAGAGGAATGTATGATGGCATTAAGAGAACTTTTGGGCCAACCATCAAGATGATTGCCCCCCTCAAGTCTAAATCAGGGGAAATGATCACTGGCCAACACAAGCAAATGGACCGCTGGGTGGAGCACTACCTAGAACTGTACTCCAGGGAAAATGTTGTCACTGATACCGCCCTCAATGCAGCCCAGTCTCTGCCAGTCATGGATGAGCTGGACAAACAGCCAACAAAATCGCAACTCAGTGATGCCATTGATTCTCTAGACAGTGGAAAAGCCCCGGAAAGGATGGCATTACACCTGAAATAATCAAGAGTGCCAAGCCTGCTACAATCTCAACACTCCATGAACTGCTTTGCCTGTGCTGGGATGAGGGATCTGTACCACAGGACATGCGCGATGCCAATATCATCACCCTCTATAAGAACAAGGGTGATCACGGTGACTGCAACAACTACCGTGGAATCTCCCTGCTCAGCATAGTGGGGAAAGTCTTCGCTCGAGTTGTTTTAAACAGACTCCAGAAGCTGGCTGAACGTGTCTACCATAAGGCACAGTGCAGCTTTTGAGCAGAGAGATCCACCATTGAAATGCTGTTCTCCCTTTGCTAGCTACAGGAGAAATGCCACGAATAACAGATGCCCCTCTACGTTGCTTTCATAGATCTCACCAAAGCCTTTGACCTCGTCAGCAGACGTGGTCTCTTCAGACTACTAGAAAAGATCGGATGTCCACCAAAGCTATTAAGTATCATCACCTCATTCCATGACAATATGAAAGGCACAATTCAGTATAGCGGTGCCTCATCTGACTCCCTTTCCTATCCTGAGTGGCGTGAAACAGGGCTGTGTTCTCACACCTACACTGTTTGGGATCTTCTCACTGTTGCTGTCACATGCGTTCAAGTCTTCAGAAGAAGGAATTTTCCTCCACACAAGATCAGATGGCAGGTTGTTCAACCTTGCCCGTCTTAGAGCGAAGACCAAAGTATTGAAAGTCCTCATCAGGGAACTCCTCTTTGCTGACGATGCTGCATTAACATTTCACACAGAAGTGTGTCTGCAGAGGCTCCTCGACAGGATTGCGGCTGCCTGCAGTGAATTTGGCCTAACCATCAGCCTCTTTTAATACCACACACAATATCCTGGGAAGTTACTTGCACCTCAGGCTGGATTTTCCCTGTGGGATTCTTAACCCCGTATCAGGCTCAAATGGGGGTCAAATGCCCACATTGTGTGGGAAACAGTCACTGAACGTGATTTTTCCCCAGAGTGGCCAATTAATGGCCAGAGGGTGGGCTTGCTGTCCAATTAAAGGAGGGCAGGCAGGCTCTCGAAGCTGAAGAGCCAATCAGAGATCTCTGAGCTTGAAAGCAGCAGCAGAATGCCATGGCAAGTAAGTTACATAGAGGGCACTTCAAAATGGAGGCACCTTCTCCCCAATTTCTTAAAATCTAAAATTGAAAATGGCCAATGCAGCCCAGCCAGCTCTGTGGGAGTGGTAGATTCCCTCCACAGGGTGGTCAGAGGCTGCTGCTGCTGATCCCAGGCAGGCAGGGGTGGGGGTGGGGGTGGGGCAGGGCTGTGTACCTGCCTGGGGTACTGGCCCCCTTGTCTGTCGCCGAGAGTCCGTCTCCAGGCACCTATTCCGGCCCCCACTGCCTGCAGGAACCTGGAGGCCAACTGGACAACCTGAGTCAACTTCCTTCAATTGGCCTTCAGTGGCCATTAACTAGCTTAATCAACTACCTACCGTGTACAGGCAGGCAGCTTTGCTGCTGCCCA
The DNA here is from genome assembly GCF_036365525.1 of Heterodontus francisci. Classification (NCBI taxonomy): domain Eukaryota; kingdom Metazoa; phylum Chordata; class Chondrichthyes; order Heterodontiformes; family Heterodontidae; genus Heterodontus; species Heterodontus francisci. Next base: position 45,748,741 of record NC_090389.1, on the reverse strand, counting down.
ATCCTGCCTCTGGGAAAATGGCCCAGGAGCGGGATGGAACTGGACAACAGGCATACAGGCTAGCGACATGAAATTCCATGTCCACCCGCTTCTGTTCCTGGCCCTGGTGGGGGCTCAAAATCCAGCTCCTAGTTTTTGCCAGAGCTATAATTAAAACTAACTATTATTAGGGCTATGACGACTGATTAGTGTGATTTGCCTCCCATTTTTATTCGATCTGGGGAAATGTCTGTTCTTTATACTGCACTTCCATTGCCAGTATGGCTGTAATCAAGAACTTTTGGGGTAATAATGAGGTAAGATTATTTTGTTTCAGTTCATGGCACAGTAGCAGTATATGTCTGATGTATGTTTCAGTGTACATGCAATAACCCATGTATTCAATAGTCATTTTAGAATGCATAATGCAGAAGTAAAGAAGGAACACAGATAATTTTTTTTTTTTGATGGACACGAAGTATAGTTAAATTGCAAGAATGTTGTACTGATAGTTTTCCCAAATCCTCCTCACAGGTGCAATGACCAGGTAATATCAATCTCTGTTACTGCCTCCGAAGCTGTCCGTATAAAGAACAAACTCAATGGTTTGTTTTTTGGCTACTGTGGAGAAATTCTTCTTAGACTGCTTGTTTGCACCTAGTTATTTTTTGTCTGTCCTCTTTACATTGAAAAAGGCATGGAACAATTTGCTCACTCTTGATTCAGTATTAATTTTGTTGGCTTTTTTTCTGTGCCTTTTACACTTTATATGAATACAATATGTAGCTTAGACCTAAATGATGTGGGATTGTTATTTCAGGACCTTCTCCAGCAAACTCTTTCATGAATCTCTGTGCCAACTCCCTCAGGCTGTATCTCTTCAAGCCAAAATTGTGTATTATAGTAGATCTAACCTCAAGTAGTCCAGATCAAAAAAAAAAACTTAGTCTCTGTTGTAAAAATAAAGGGATGAAGTTGTGTAACCCTTTGAAAGGTTTGGCTCAAACCACTTAATTAATAAAGTCATGTTCAGAGTTAGAGAGTACAATAAAGAAGGGCTAGGAAATAAATTGGCTAACCCCTGAAAATGGGTGTGTGGATCACTGTACGTGATTAACTTGTGCCCATTCATTAAGTTTTAGGGAGCATGTGGAACTTATGCTGCCTGCTGTTTTACATGATTTCTGCATGAAGCCAGTGCAACCTGTACTGTTCATTGGCTGCAAGCATCAGCAGGGGACACAACATCGAAAGTGGCCAGCGCTACTTAAAAGCAGCCTACACTTCTTAAATGGGAGGTGCATTGTTGCTGCAAGAAGTGGTGGGATTTGTTTGTAGTGAGTCTGGGCTGTGTTACTTTTAAGGAATAGCTGAATATGCAAGAGTGAACACAAAGGTTTTCAGACAATGCACTGGAGGTCTGGTAGAAAGTGTGGAAAGAGAGAGATCCTGCATCCACGGGGGTGGGTGGTGGAAAGGAGGAGGCTTTGCAATCATATACTCAGGAGGCAGTGGGAAGAAGTAGTGGCAAAGATTGTTGCTCCAAGAACATGGATACAGTTCAGGAAGATGTTTAACAACCTGATACAAATAGTCAAGGTGAGTGAGTTCATGTTAAAATGCCATATCCTACCAACTGTACTATTAGCCTCATCCATTGCTTAATTCACCACACCCCCATCACCAACAATCTATCAATCAGTCCTCAACCCTTCAATTGATAAAAGCAAAATACTGCGGATGCTGGAAATCTGAAATAAAAACAAGAAATGCTGGAATCACTCAGCAGGTCTGGCAGCATCTGTGGAAAGAGAAGCAGAGTCAGCGTTTCGGGTCAGTGACCCTTCTTCAATTGATATGCCTTACCTCACCATCATGCACTTAATAATGTTGAAAGCCTTGCAACCAAGACTCTCAGCTCACACACACTGGCAGTTATTTAATCACAACAGCCACATTGCTCAAGCAAATTGTGGGACACTCACTGATACACCTCCCTCTTTCATGCACAATGTTCCACATAATAGGAGACAGCAGGAAAGAACTAGGAGGACATGTTTAAAACACCCATGGAGGAGACAGTGCTGGCCATCATGGGAAGGGGCATCACTGAGGCCATAGGCATTGGAGGGAGCGATGGGGGTATCTTTACCTAATTCTCCTTCTCATCCCACAATTTCTTCTGACTCCACCTCCATATGATGGAAGCATACACTTTTTGCTTTCTCCTCTCCCCTCTCTGCAACTCAACCCTTGTCCTTTTTTCATTTCAGATACCCAAGAACTGGAACCTTCCCAGTTGGAAGAGGAAGAGAGTGAAGAGGAAGAAACACTGTCACTTTACCTTCCACTTACAGCCACCAACTCAGAGACTGACTCTGGACATACTTTAGAGGAGGAATCTGTGGGCAGAGAGACATTGGGCACATTTGCACAGGAGCCACTACAGGGACTAGGATAGTGCACACTAGTTTTTCTGCAGGGGGGTCAGATGAGGACTTCAATGGGCTAGGCTACAGAAGAGAATATTGGCTAGCTAACAAGAAACAGAGTAGGCATAAATAGGTCATTTTCTGGTTGGCATGATGCAACAAGTGGTACACACCAGGGATCAGTGCTGGGGCCTCAAGTTTTTACAATTTATATAAATGACTTGGATGAAGTGACCGAAGGTATGGTTGCTAAAATTGCTGATGACACAATGATAGGTAGGAAAGTAAATTGTGAAGAGGATTTAAGGAGGCTACAAAGGGATATAGATAGGTTAAGTGAGTGGGCAAAGATCTGGCAAATGGAGTGCAAGGTGAAAAAATGTGAAATTGTCCATTTTGACAGGAAGCATAAAAAGCATATCATCTAAATGGAGAGAGATTGCAGAGCTGAGATGCAGATGGATCTGGGTGTCCTAGTGCATGAATCACAAAAGGTTAGTATGCAGGTATAGCACATAATTAGGAATGTTAGAGAAACTTCCAAGCCTGTTTGTGAAGACGCAGATTAGGATGCAGACTGTTTATTGCTTGCCACAGAGCTTACTTCTCCACTCCCAACATCTGTTCACCCTATTACCTTCAACTAGTAGGTATTCAACATCCATTAACAGAACCTAAGACTAACAGATTCCCCTATTTGCTTTAAATTAAATTCATTTATACATAAATAAATGAAAGGAGTCAAAATACATTTTTCTTTATCTTCCATTATTATACCATTAACCTTCAACAGCACCAGCCAAAATACTGTATATTCCCTTTTTAAAAAAAACTTGCTTAAAGAATTACAAAGTGATCTAAAAAAAAATTCCATGTTTTCCTAACAAGACAGCCCTCTTCGAGGACATCCAACTATTTATTTGAATAAGCACCTCTTTGCAAAACAATCTGACAACTGATGAAAACAAAGTGCTGAAAATAGTCAGCAGGTCTGGCAGCATCTGTGGAGAGAGAAGCAGAGTTGACGTTTCAGGTCAGTGACTTCTCATCAGAACTGTTTTTGCTGTTCACCAACAACTGATGACTTGTGTCAACCCATTTTTATTTTGGAAATTTCTTTTCTTTCCAAGATTTCTTTTATACTTGAGATCAATCCTCAACCTCTTTTCTGAGATGTTTTGTCAAATGGACATTGTCCCAGAGAGAATGGTTATCTAGCATTCTATAGGAAAGTGTTTCTTTGATTGCTCCTTATACAGAGTTCTTTTAAAATACTCGATAAATACATATGCATATCTATCGCTTCCATCAGTGCAAGTGTCTCAGCAGCTAAGGTGCTTTTAACTACCCACTTTATTTTATTCAATTGCCAGCCTACTGGACAACATTGATCCTTTCTTCCACCAAATAAAAAAATGAACCATGCTGCACTCTAATAACCATCGGGAAGATTAGCGTGTGAGGCATCACTAAAAAGGACCAATTTCATTTCTTCTTGGTCTCCCAATGCTGGAAATTTGAGTGGACATTTGTTTAAGCTCAACTTCTTCAATCATATTTGCTTTCAGCACTTCTCCAGCAGTAGCATGTTTCAACATGGTGCTCAATTTCAATACATCATAGCAAGCAGCTGGCCTAGATGGCAAGCACAACCAGTTTAATTGCCCAATTCAGCTCCTTAACTGGTCTGCTTCTTCCTTGGTTGTTGGGTCTTCCTTTTGAGGGGATCTGGCCCGATTTATTGGGATTGTATTAACATTCTCTAGGCAAGACTGTTGATTTAGGGTAACCCCCAACTTAGTCTGCTTAATATTCAACCCTATATATTTAAAAGCTCTGGAAGCTGGACTTCCAATTTTAAATTCTTGTAGAAGAACTTTAACAAATTTCTCAAATGCCGCAGATCCTCCCCACAGAAAATCGTCTGTGCACCAAGAAAATGCCTGCTAGTTTTTCCTCATAATACCAATAAAACATTGCTGGATCCACTTTTAGCTGAATACAATTAGCTTTAGTAGGATGGACCTAGCTGAAAAATACCCACCCTTCCTATAATGGTGGCATCCTCCATTCACTAGCCCCTTCTGGCATATGCATCCCTCTGGTCCCAACCTTTGGTAGTTGACTTTTGGGATAAATGGCCTTATCTGGATCTTCATCACATGGTCCACTCTGTCAGCCCGTTATCTGTCACTCGCAAAGGTCCAACATATGTGCAGGTGAAGTATATGGTGCATCATCAGTGTCCATCATTTGTTCAGATTTTGTCAATGTCTAATCAGAGTACATTTCTTGCAGCTTATTGGCACTAACAGTTTGGTTACCACGTTCCAAAATTAGTTTTGCCATCAGTGTCTAAAACTCTTCCTGGGCCTCTCCATTCTTTCTGCCCTTCTCTTTTGTAAGACATCATATCCCCAGTATTAAAATTATTTTCTAATCTGATACCTCAAAGCTCTTTCTGAAACCTCTGCCTTAATAAATGCTCTTCTCCTTGCATTCATGGCATTCAAATGCTCCACAAAAATTGAACTAATTGTAGTCCCCTGTAAAGCCAGGGGATGATCTCACATTCCTGAAGGTATTTTCAGATTCCTCCCATAAACTAATTTATAGGAGCTGTAGCCCCCAACCATTTAAAGTGTGTTTTCTGTATGTACTGCCCACACCACAGTAGTAATCAATTTACAACTTGGTTGGCCTGCTAAAATTGAGCATTTTGTCAATCACAGCATGATTTCATTCACAAATACTAAAAAGGGTTTTCAGCTGCTGTGTGCATTGCTAAAATATTCATATTTTCACATACTTAACTCATCATTGGTAAATTCTCCTCCATTGTCAGTTATAAATCTAGCCACTGCTCCCAGACCCATTCCTATCCACTTTTCCATTATCTTGTCCACTATTACTTTTGTCTTTTCAGTCTGTCAACAGTAATTTATAGTATCTAGACTCTATGTCTATAAAAAGTGTAGAAGAAAAATGTTTGTCTTTATCTCATACTTTCAAGTCCATCACTATGGTAAATTAAAGTCCTTTGCCAATGGGATACTCACTGCGGGTCACGATGGCATCCTCCTGTATTTTTCACAGATGTCACATTTTCCACTGATAGCCCCTGATAAAGTTTAGTGTAGTCATATTACACCAGCATCTTTTAACAGAATCTTCAACCTATGAAAAGATGGATGTGCAAACTTTCAATGTATTTTTGAAATAATTTGCCTTTTCTCCTTTAAATCCCTACCCCCAGTTGCCATTAACACTTCTTTAACATCCTGCTTAGAGATGTTAGGTATTCCAAAAGGAATACAATAATGTCCTGACTGTGTAAACTGCAAAGCTACAGATTTCTCCAAAGACAATAGTCTTATGTTCCATATCAGATTTTCATCAGAGCCTTTTCAAAGACAGTTTACTTAACAGCAAAGGTACTTCACTGGATACTACATCCACCCTAATAAAATGATTTTCCCTGCTATTTTACACAGAATTACCACTCTTTTTAGTGATTTCAAAATGTTTTAATCCCCAAACCTGAAACAGGTAGAACAGTCATATTCTTTACCTTACTTCAGTCTTCCTTGCTTAAGGAATCATGTAACACCTTAACCAGTCCACTCCACATACCGTGGACTATCTAGAACAAATCTGCAACTAGGACACATTACCAGACTGAAGCTTCTCATGAGCAGTACAATTCCTTCTGATTGATCAGTAGCATCATCCTCACCTTCTACGTCATGGGTCATCTCAAAAACCCTGCTATTCCTTTTTGGACAAAGCAACACATACTTTGAGTTACAACAGAAACACCTGTTGACCACCCCTTGGTTATTCCTAGGGTTCATCCTGCTGCCATAATTGCCCAATTTCTGCCATGTTACAGCTGCCGAAAGGGTCTCTGTCCTCATTCATTTTGTGGGTTTCTCCTTTCGTACTGATGTTTGGGCCTCATTTGAACAGCCTCAAAATGCTGCGAGCATTGTATCCTCCACCTTCGGTGTCACTGCTGAAGAGTCCATTTGCACCGTGAAAGCAGCCAAAAAAGGAATGTTTTCCTAAAAAAATTTTCAGGGTGTCAAACATTGATTAAAAAGCACATCTTTCTTTGAATCTAACTCCAGTTAATACCAGGAGCCTATCCATGTTTGATATCCTAGCACAATCCAACAATTTGAAGGCAAGTGCTGATCTAGGGATTTCCAAGTAGAATCACTGCAACATTGCATATAGCCAGTTAAACTTCATGATATATTCTTCTATGGAAGAACCATCCATTTGTTTAAATTTATCAAAGTTCAACCATGCCTCAGGCACTCAATAAGTCACCTTGTATATAAATTTTATCCATAAATTGAGATTGTCCAAACCTTCCTCATTGTCCAAATGTTGAGCCTCTAGTTTCAAGAACACTTTGCCCCTGAACTTGCATCCCATGGGAAGTGAATGGGCAAGGGCTATGCTTCCTTTTTGGTAAGGACATAATCCATATCCATAGATCAATTTCATTCTTCCATTGATTGTTCAGCTCAGCCTCACAAAACAGCAGTGGAAAATCATATCCCAACATTACACCTGCTTTCAGTCATCTTTCTTCAAAAAGCAACACAAATTTTAATCTCCTGTCTGAAAACAAATCTTAGTCTCTGATCTTCACTTTCAGGCAATCATCCTCTGCTACCAATGTTAGAGAAACTTCCAAGCCTGTTTGTGAAGACAGAGACTAGGATGCTTTGATGGCAACTGTTTGTTGCTTACTTCTCCACTCCTAATACCACCCAACCAGTACTGGTTGGCTCTTCTTTATATACACATCTGAGTACAATTAACTAATCAACACCCAACACCTGTTCACCCTATTACCAGTAGGTATTGAACATCTATTAACATAACTTATTAGACATTAACAAGGAAAGCTGATAGAATGTTATCATTTATTGCAAGGGAAATTGAATACAAAAGTTGGAAGGTTATGCTTCAGTTATACGGGACATTGGTGAGACCACATCTGGAGCACAGTGTACAGTATTGGTCTCCTTATTTAAGGAAGGATATAAATGTGTTGGAAGCAGTTTGGTGAAGATTTACTAGACTAATACCTGGAATGGGTGGGTTTTCTTAGGAGGAAAAGTTGGACAGGTAAGGCTTGTATCCGCTGGAGGTTAGAGGAGCAAGAAGCAACTTGATTGAAACGTATAAGATTCTGAGAGATCTTGACAAGGTGAGTGTGGAAAGGATGTTTCCTCTTGTGGGAGAATCTAGAACTAGGGGTCACTGTTTAAAAATAAAATGTTGCCCATTTTAAGACAGGAGATGAGGAGAATTGTTTTTCTCTCAGAGGGTCATGAGTCTTTGGAACTCTCTTCCTCAAAAGGTGGCGGAAGCTGAGTCTTTGAATATTTCTAAGGTAGAAGTAGATAGAGTCTTGATAAGCAAGGGGGTGAAAGGTTATTGGGGATAGGTAGGAATGTGGAGTTGAGGTTACAATCAGCTTAGCCATAATCTTGTTAATGGCAGAGCAGGCTCGAGGGGCCGAGTGGCCTACTCCTACTCCTAATTCGAATGTTTGTAAGAAGGCCAATGGGTGTACATAACCAAATTATTGGTGCACTGGAAAGCCTGCCAGAAAGCCTGTGCATAATGTCAAGGAGCATGGAGGAGTCCAGCACCAACTTGGCAGAGGGATTTGCACAGATCTTGGATCCCATCCTTTCCAACAAGGAATGGGTGGTCATCTCCATCAGCACACCTGCAGAACCCACCATGGTTCATTATGGCCGATTTTTACAATTTCCATTGCAGTCCAAACAGTTTCCATCAAAGGTATGGGTGCTGTGGTGGAAGTGCAGGTTGCTCCCATCGTGGCTCTGGATAACACTGTTCAAAAAGTCTTCCGGGGCATCACAATATTCATAGTAGTCCATCAATCTGTTCTCCAACAGATCAGTAGGATTGTTGAGGCGCTGTCCCAGGAGTGTTGCAGTGGCTTCATGGAACACGAACCTGCTGTCTGCTCTTTGGGTGACAGCATTCCTGCTGTCATGCCTGCCACTCTGCCAGTGTCCTTGCCAGCCCAGATTGCTGAAGCTCGGGCTGAGATGGTGCAGCCTGATGCCTGGCACTCTAGCCCCAGAATTGCTCGAAGCTTCAATTGAAGGTTAGCAACCTTCCACCACCCATGCTGCAGCCACTAGGGAAGCACCTCATATGAGTACTAGGGCAGGCAAATGATTGAATTTATAATATTAAATATGCATTTTCTAGTAGTTTTTATTTTTCTGATGTCGAAAGGAGGATGATGTGATGGCCAGTGATAGAAGAAAGGTAAGGAGCTTGGGACTGTTGGTGAATGGGCAGGTGTGATCAAGTTTACTGGTATTGCTCATGAATTATTTGATCATGTTGTAGCCTCTCTTCCTCTTCTTCTTCCTCCACTTCAAGTTTCACTTCCTTCTCCTCCACTTCCTCCAACTCAACCCCACCTTTATGCAACAGTGCACTTCAAACTGTGAGATGTTGCTTATACTTCTAGCAGCAGCCTGGAAAGAGTCAGGCACATAAAGTTAAGAGCGACAGTCACCTTGACAGCTATTCTTGCCCTACTTCGAGATTGCAGTTGTAGCTGCGGCAGTTGGCAGATTTCAGTCCCAATCCCTTTGCTTCACTAAAGTTGTCTCAAGCATTGTTCCTTGTTGAAGTTGAGGTAAGAGAATTGCTTTCTCAAGAGCCTTGGTGGATATGGCCTCCTGCTGGGAGCCCGTCTCCCCCTTCTCCTCCTCTTTCTTCTAGCAGCTTGTGCTGTTCTGTGTGACCTCTCTTCATTCTCCCAGTTATACTCATTTTTCAGTGGAAACCCTACCAGGCATCCCATGCCTGGCAACAGCCTGTTTCAGCACAAGCTTTTAAATCAACAAAAAGTCCATCAGCACCAGCCAGACCACTGCCTGTAGATGAAACAAATTTTAGCCATGTATAGGAAGCCTCTCAAAAACATGTACAATTGCACCAGCAGCTAGAAGAAAAATCTCGTCAACTAACCTGTAAGTAGCTCATGATCCCTCTAAATAACACAAGTGGAGAGGTGGGTTGTTGGGGAGAGGGGGTCTTTCATTCTGTTTAGCATCATGTTCAGCTGTGTGAGGTTCAGACTGGGCATTGGCTGGATATACAGTTGGAAAATGGCCCATTGGTGTTAAATCATCATTGCACACTCATGGTCTGCCTTCTCTGCAAGCTGCATGCTGTCAGAATCCTGTGCATTTTCCATCAGAAGTATGCATGCATATCTTGGACCCCATTTTCGAGCATTAGGAGACCGCATAGCTCCTTAAAAAAAAAGGTGCGACATGGCCTATTTAACTCCAAATACCCTTTATGTTTATTGTGAATCCTGCCCTCAGCCTCCATTATATTGGGCAGAATGGACCCTGTGATGGATGTAAATAATGCGATTTCCATTCCAAAATATCCAGGGCATATCAGAACACCTATTGGAAGGTCAAAATGTTCACTACAGTTGAATAGTGCATTGAGTATACTGGCACTTACCATGTTTTTTTTTGTCAGGACATACAAAAACTGAAGGCACATTCTTGCATTTGTGTATGGTTTTTTGCGCATAATCTCTGTACCATCCTTGTTCAAAAACTACTGACTATACTAGATTGTTCAGAGCTATTTGTCAGGGCCTTCATGCACTCATTAGGATCACACTGACTTCATTGAAAAGATCATCAGAAACAACTAAGAAGCCATAGATATCTCTTTGATTAATCTATTTAGCCAAATTCACACCACTTTATGAGAAGACAGATCTGGCAATAAACTTTTGCATTGCACTACAGGTTGATGGTCTTTCATCTACTTTAAGCAAAATCAAAGGTCGGGGGTGAGCATCGATACCTTGGAAAGGAATCTCAAATACTCAGTTTGGGAATAGCTGAGCCTTGCTTTTGTGATGAATCATATCATGTATTAGTGGTGCAAAAATGTTTCCTCAATAAGACTTACTATTAACAAAGAACTTGCATGGGCCAATTACAACCCTCAAAACTAGATTTTATCATCCTAATAATTTAGGTCTTATTTTCATGTGCATACCAATAATGTTTGCCTACATGCTACAATCTATTGCCCATCTGCATGGCCATGAATAGTTGTTCTCAGGGGATTTCAGACCATCAAAATGTTTCTGGTAAAACTAGATAACCTTCTGGAATCTCTAACTCTACAAGCGTAGAATAGATATTTCATCTGTGTTTGGTTCCAAGAGTTGTGGTTTGGTGTCTCTGTGATGCAGTGGCATCTGTACAACATAGCAAGTGCATCATTCCCACCAAACATTAGGACCTTGAAGGTGGTAATCTCTGGATTACTCCCAGTGCCATGTACTAGCGAGACTAGAAATAGAAAGATAGGGAGGATCAATGTGTGGCTTGAAACATGGAACAGGAGGGAGAACTTCAGATTCTTGGGGCATTGGGACCAGTTCTGGGGCAGAGGGTACCTATTCAAAAGGGATGGGCTGTACCTCAACAGGACTGGGACCAATATCCTCACGTGGTGGTTCACTATTGCCTTTGGGGAGGGTTTAAATTAAATCGGCAGGAGGTTGGGCACCAGCATGTAGAAGTAGAAAGGAGGAATACAATGCATAATGTGAGAGTGTTGGACAGTACTACAGAAGGACGTAGTTCCATATTATATAGGAGCTGACTGAGAAGGGCTACGAAGAATGCAAAGCCAAGATTACAATGCAGGTACGTAAACACACAAAGTGTAGTTAATAAGGTTGGTGAGCTACAAGCACAAATAACAGAATGGGAATATAATGTAGTGGCAATCACGGAAACATGGCTTAAAAATGGTGAAGACTGGACACTTAATAAACAAGGATATCAAGTGTTCAGAAAAGTTAGGGAAGGAAAAAAAGGAGGTGGGTGGCAGTACTGATTAGGGAAGATGTTGTAGTGTTGAAAAGAGGGGATGTCCTTGCTCCATCAAGGACAGAATCCATTTGGTTACTTTTGAGAAACAAAAAGGGTATGATCATGCTATGAGGGATATTCTCTCAGCCTCCAAATAGTGAAAGATAGAGGAGCAAATCTGCAGGGAAATAACGGAGATGCGCAACAACAATAGAGTAGTGATACTGGGGGACTTTAATTACCAAAATATCAATTGGGATAATTTTAAAGTAAAGGGAAAGGAAGGGGAGGAATTCCTGAATTGTGATCAGGAGAATTTCTTTCATCGATATGTCCTTGGTCCAACTAGAAAGGCGGCATTGCTGAATCTGGTGCTGGGAAATGAGGTGGACAAAGTGTCTGTGGGGAAGCACTTGGGTAAGAGTAATCGTTGTATCATTAGGTTTAGGCTTGTAATGCAGAAAAGCAAAGAATGGCATAAGGTAGAATGGCTAGATTGGAAAAGGACTAATTTCAATGCAATGAGAAGGGATCTAGCCAGGATAAAATGGAACCACAGACAGACAGGCACACTGTCATGGTAATCTTTAAGGAAGAGATGTTTCAGATACATTCTAGATACATTCCAAGAAGGCTGCAAAGTAGAGGAACCAAAAACAGGGCTCCTTGGATGAGGAAGGAGATAGTGATTATGATGAAACAAAAAAGAGGGTGTATGATGAATGCCAAGTGAATTCTTCAAGTGAGAACCAGGCTAAATACAATAAGTTGCGAGGGGAGGTGAAGAGGAAAATAAGTCCGACAAAGAGAGAATATAAGGAAAGAATGGCAGTCATTATAGAAGGGAATCCAAAAATCTTTTACCAGCATGTAAACAGTAAGTAGGTAGTATTATGAAGGTGCTCTGAACTTAAAATGTTTTGAGGACTTGTGTTAATGATTATGGACATTGTTTCATTTGGAAAATCGAAAGGTTTCCATGGATGTTTTTTTTTTAATAAGGGTCACTGGGAAGATACTTGAGCTTTGTCTTTAAAAGCAACCTTTACTGGATGTCACATTCCCTTAGCTAAATAAACAACAGGAACCTTGGTGGCCAGGGGAGTTGTTTACAGAGAAGTGACATGTAAAAATTTATGGTGGTCAGGAGGTTTTAACTTGCTTTTGGGGTGTGGACTGTTATGAAGGCAGTTGGGTTTGTAGCCTTCTGAAAGAAACACCCAGCTCTTCTTTCTCCACCTCTTTGGAAAAACCCTTTGAATCCAGAGTGATAGTCAAAACCACTGATGCTGCATTTCTCCAGGAAAGCCTGCCAGATTAATTCTCGATGCTGCCTGAAAAGAATTGCTCCAGAAAGATCCCAGTGACAGCAAATCTACGTGTATTTGGGATGCCAGAATAAAGGGACAAGTGATATCATTCCATATGTTTTCCTTCTCCTTCAAGAATTAACAAGAATTTGGCCAAAGTATTCTTTTTTTTTGTCTTTTTTTTTGTAAAAGACCTCTGCAGGGAAAATGTATTTTTTTTATCTAATGGGTGTGTGAGTGTGTGTTATTTAGAAGTGAATATCTATTTACATTCATATTTCAAACTGTGTGTTAATGCTTTGCATCTTTACTGGATAAGTCTTGTTTTATAATAAAATGATGATTTTGATGCTCATTAAAGAAACCTGGTTGGTGCATTTTATTCCAGGATAAAGAGTCGAGTATATGGCTGGCTGTATCAGTAACTGGGTAAACATTTAAACATATATTGTGACCTGTGGAGAAGTGGAACTAGAGAAAGACAGTGCACTCCTCCCGCCATGATTCTAACAGTAGTGAGAGGTGGAGTGGAACCTATTGGGGACAAAGTGTGTAATATATGCTTAGAGGAACAGGGCAAGGCTAGAATGCTTAATGAGTACTTTGTATTAGTGTTTACTAAGGAGGAGGAATCTGAGAAAATAATGCTAAAGGTGGAGAGAGTAGAGGCAATGGATAGAGTAAAAATTGAGTAAGGAAGGACTAGAAAGGCTGGATATGCTTAGGGTAGATAAGTCACCTGGTCCGGATGGTTTGCATCCCAGATTGCTAAAGGAAGTCGGGGTGGAGATAATGGAAAGGCTTGCATAATCTTCCAATCTTCCCTGGGTACAGGGGAGGTGGCAGAGGATTGAAGAGTGGCACATGAGACACCCTTATTCAAGAAATGGTGTAAGGATGGTCCTAGCAACTACAGGCCAGTTAGTTTAACATCAGTGGTGGGTAAGGTTTTAGAAACAGTAATCAGAGAAAAAACATCAACAGTCAATTGGAGAGGTTAATTAAGGATTGCAAGCACGGATTTGTAAAAGACAGATCATGCTTGACTAAACTAATTGCATTTTTTGAAGAAGTAACAGAGAAGGTTGATGAAGGGATTGCAGTGGATGTTGTCTAATATGGATTTTAAGAAAGCGTTCAACAAAGTTCCACATAAAAGGCAAAATAGAAGCTCATGGAATAGGAGTGTCAGTATCCAATGGTATAAAAAATTCACTCAAGGACAGTAAACGAGTTGTGATAATTGGTTGTTTTTCTGACTGGAGGATGGTAGACAGTCGTGTTCCCCAAGGGTCAGTGCCAGGACCACTGCTTTCTTTGCTATATATAGGCAGAAGGAATAGGGTGAGGCAATATAGACTTAATGGCACAATTCTAAAGAATGTGCAGCAACAGAGGGACCTGGGGTGCATGTGCATCAATCCTCGAAGATGGCAGGACATATTGAGAGTGGTTAGTAAAGCATATGGGATCTTGGGCTTCATAAATCGAGGCATAGAATACAAAAGCAGGGATGTTATGCTGAACCTTTATAAAGCACTGGTTAGGCCCCAACTAGAGTACCGCATCCAGTTCTGGTCACCATACTTTAGGAAAGACGTGAGGGTCCTTGAGAGGGTGCAGAGGAGATTTACCAGAATGGTTCTGGGGATGGGGGATTTTAGTTACTAGGTTAGGTTGGAAAAGCTGGGGTTTAAGGTTTTGGGCAAGAGATGCAGGGGGAATGTGAGGAAGAACTTTTTTATGCAGCGAATGGTAATAACCTGGAACACGCCGCCCATGAGGGTGGTGGAAGCAGAGACAATCAATGATTTCAAAAGGAAATTGGATGGACACTGAAGGAAATAAATTTTTAGGGCTACGGTGATTAACGGAAGGAGTGGGACAGACTGGATTTCTCTGCAGTGAGCTGGCATGGACTTGATGGGTGGAATTGCCTCATTCTATGCCATAAATGACTCTATGACTCTATCGTAACTGAAATAGGTGTGTGATAAAAAATAGTTTTAGTGGAGGGTGTTTCTCTGTGTCTATAAACCAGGATTCTATAACTTTTATTCCACAGTTTGTCTGTTTGAAAGGAACAGCCCCACTGTGTTCACGCAATTCAGTTTTATTTGTTGTACATTTAGGGTTCTCTATTACCTTGGGCCACAATTTTTACCAGCTGCTATTGCATAGTCAAGTGCAATATTAGTCAAAATTCACTCAGCAGAAGAGCGTAGCAGAACTTGACTTGGAAAGATAAAAGTCAAGAGGAAAACTCAAAACAATTCAGAAAACTGTCTCTCATAAATATGATACATATATAATCGTATTTATGAGTGAGACAAGTTTTTAATAGTCTGCTATTACCTAAACTGAATTGTTTGAATATATTTGTGAACTGTCTCACTGAATGAGGGCAATTTCAACAAAGCTTCTTTGATAAACCTGCTCAATTAATCAGAAACAGGTGGGTATTAAATTTAGGGACGGAGCATAAGATGTCAAAGTCACTGCAGGGAACATAGGACATAGGAGCAGGGGTAGGCTATTCGGCCCCTCGAACCTGCTCCGCCATTAAACTAGATCATGGCTGATCTTCTACCTCAATGCATTTTCCCGCACCATCCCCATATCCCTTGATATCTTTAATATCTAGAAATCTATCGATTTCTGTCTTAAACATACTCGATGACTGAGCCTCCACAACTCTCTGGGGTAGAGAATTCCACAGATTGACCACCCTCTGAGTGAAGAAATTCCAGTCCTAAATGGCCTACCTCTTATTCTGAGACTGCGCCCCTGGTTCAAGACTCAACAGCCAGGGGAAACATCCTTCCCATACCTACCCTGTCGAGCCCTGTAGGAATTTTGTATGCTTCAATGAGATCACCTCTCGTTCTTCTAAACTCTAGAGAATATGGGCCCAGTCTCCTCAATCTCTCCTCATAGGACAATTCTGCCACCCCAAGGATCAGGCTGGTGAACCTTCCTTGCACTCTCTCGATGGCAAGTACATTCTTCCTCAGGTAAGGTGACCAGAACTGTACATAATACTCCAGGTGTGGTCTCACCAAAGCTCTATACAATTGGAGCAAGACCTCTTTACTCCTGTACTCAAATCCTCTTGCAATAAAAGGCAACATACCATTTGCCTTCCTAATTGCTTGCTGCACCTGTATGTTAGTGACTTATGAACAAGGACACCCAGGTCCCTTTGGACATCAACACTTTCCAATCTCTCACCATGTAAGAAATACTCTGCATTTCTGTTTTTCTACCAAGTGGGTAACTTCACATTTTTTCACATTACATTCCATCTGCCATTTTCTTGTCCACTCACCTAGCCTGTCTAAATCCACTTGAAGCCTCTTTGCATCCTCCTCACAACACGCATTCCCATCTAGTTTTGTGTACTCAGCAAACTTGGAAATATTATATTTGGTCCCCACATCCAAATCATTGATATAGATTGTGAATAGTTGGGGCCCAAACACTGATCCTTGCTGTACCCCACTAGTCAGAGACTGCTAACCTGAGAATGACCCGTTTATTCTTAGCCTCTGTTTTCTGTCCATTAACCAATTCTCAATCCATGCCAATTATTACCCCCAATCCCATATGCTGTAATTTTGCTTACTAACCTCTTGTGTGGGACCTTATCAAAAGCCTTCTGAAAATCCAAATACACCACATCCAGAAGTTTCTCCCTTATCTATTCTGCTGGTTCCATCCTCAAGAAACTCCAACAGGTTTGTCAAACATAATTTCCCTTTCATAAATCCATATTGACTCTGCTGCATTGTACCATTATTTTCTAAGTGATCAGTTATCACATCCTTTATAATAGATTCTAGCATTTTCCCTACTACTGATGTCGGGCTAACAGGTCTGTAGTTCCCCGTTTTCTCTCTCCCTCCTTTCTTAAATAGTGGGGTTACATTTGATACCTTTCAATCTGCAGGAACCGTTCCAGAATCTTTAGAATTTTGGAAGGTGATCAATGCATCTAATATCACTATAGCCACCTCTTTCAACACTCTGGGATGTAGATCATCAGGTCAAGGAGATTTATCAACTTTCAGTCCCACTGTAGCATTAAGAATTTCTTGTATAAGAAGATAAAGTTCCTACTGGATGACATTCCCAGGCCACTCTAAAGATCACAATAAGCATCATTTTAGGCAGTTCAGTAAAGAGAAAATCTTTGAACAACTGTTTTTTCTAATATAAAAGCATATTTATATTAGAAAAAACAGTTGTTCAAAGATTTTCTCTCACTGACCCGAAACGTTAACTCTGCTTCTCTTTCCACAGATGCTGCCAGACCTGCTGAGTGATTCCAGCATTTCTTGTTTTTGTTTCAGATTTCCAGCATCCGCAGTATTTTGCTTTTGTTTTTTCTAATCGCCTGGATCTTGCGGTGAGTAGCAAAGTGATGGTGCTCACTGCTACCCACAAAGATCTAGCAAGTTTTGTAGCATGGATTACATCTTTCCCGACATTAATTTCAAGGACCCGGGTTTTGCAGTTGTAATGACGATGAAACTGTCAGTGTTTGCTGTCACTACTCTATGAAACTCACAGCAAGTTCTGGATTTCTGCGTTTAACTGTGCATGCGTGGATTGTTGCTTGAGGCCAGAGATCCACTATGGCTGATGCCAGATTGAAATTAATGATGGGAAAGGTGAAATCCATTGTTAGATCTTTGTGAGCAGCTTTCTTCGAAGTCGGCAGTGAGTGCCACCATTTCACCGCTGACCGTAAAATCTGGGTCAATCTGACACCAGCTAAAGGTGATCGCTAGCATCCATCAACTTTCATATAGTCAAGTAGGTTGTGCAGTAATGAGCAGGTTTTATCAATCGCTTTTTAAATTTTACAAAAAGCAATTAAGGTAATATCATAAACATTTTTAAAAAATAAGTTTATTATTTAAAAAAAACTATGGAATTTTTATCATGGAATAGAGAAATTTGACATTCTACAAACATTAAATTTGTTTTTTCAGAGTTGGAGGTGTTGTCCAGCAATAATTATGGCTTAGTGTGCTGTTAAAAGTCCAGAGGAACCTCATTCACCAAGGCTTAACTTTTTCAAGGGTTTTTACAGTGTTAAAGTATAAAAGATCAAGTTAATTCAGTGATTTCTAAAGATTTCCATCTGCGTGCACTTGAACAACACTTCCGGTTGAGGAGTAGGGAATCGCTGACAGCAACTTCTGGATTTCCATGCTGAACTGCGCATGTGTGGATGCAATAAGCTGCAGTTAGTTTCACAGAGTAATGACAGCGAATGCTGATGGTTTCGCTGTCATTGCAAGTGCAAAATCTTGGCCAATGTATTTTGTAAAGCTGTGTGGTTTATTTCAGTAACAACCTCAAGATAAAGAGAAAGTAAAAAATCTTTGACCACATAAAGAGTGTAAATGGAAGGCTTGTACAGTAGAAAATAATAATTACTGACTAGTTCTGTGCAAGTTTATTAATCCTGCTCACGGACATCAACAGCTCTATAATAATAGCAAAAGAGGCTTTTTGTAATAAGTGATCAGTTAATTACCTGATTGAAGTAGATGTTTATAAATGGATTAAGCATCGAGTTAGGTTACTTATCACAGCTGAGCATGACTGTCATCCTACATAATGTTTATAAATAGGAGCAAGAGTTGAGCTTCAGTCAGTTGAGCCTTCTGCACAGTCAGTACATGAGTTAGTTGTAGTATTCCTTGTATGGTATTAATTGTTATTCAAGGACAGGTACCAATGACTGAGTAGTGCTGAACATCAACTTGCTTAATTTTTGTGCAGTCTAATTAAAATAGTTGGAAGGAAAATTAGCTTATTTGTAGTTTGGGGAGGAAAAGTAGGTTAGGAGGGAATATATACCATGTTTTCAAGACTATGAAAACAATTTTAAAGCCTTTTTATTTTATTTGTACTAATTCATTGATTCACTTGCAATTAGGAAAGAACTACTTAATGTTAGAAAGTAAGCAATTTCATCCTTTATTCAAGATTTCGTACAGCTGGGAATATTTTAGTCAGTCATTTAATTGAATGAGGAAAATATTTCTAACGCCTCAGGAGCACTGTGACATGGCATGCGTTATTGTTACACATATTGCATTTCTTCATTAGGTTTAATGGCATAAAGTGTGACACGTTCAAACTGGCACGTTCTAACTGTTTTCCTTGGTTGGAAAGAAAATTGTATACAAACAAGGATCATTTTCTTTTCATTCTGCACAACTGCCCTGTGCAAATGTGTGTTTTTATTGAAAACTGCAATTCTGAAATGGAGTAAAGGCTCTTCTTTCTGATTATGTTTTGTTAGACTTGAGTCAGTGGTAGATTTGTTGCCTCTGAACCATGGGTTCAAGCCACACTCCAAAGACTTTAGCACAAAATCTAGGCTGATACTATAGTGCAACACCATGTGTTGTGCAATTGGAGGAGTCATCTCTTGCATGCGATATTAAACCAAGATCCTGACTGCCCTTTTATGTAGATGTTAAAGATCCTGTGGGACTGTTTGAAGAACTGAAGCAGAGGTGGTTGTCCTGGTCAACATGTATTCCTCAAACAATGACAGCAAAAATAAATTGTCTGATCATTTATTTATTGTTGTTTTATTGCAAATTGATTGCTGAATTTCTCTCCATTGCAACGGTTACTACTCTTCAAAAGTGCTTTGGGGTGTCCTGAGGTTGTGAAAGGTGCTATGTAAATGCATATTCTGATTTGCCCTGATCTGTATTTCTCAATGGAGCTGTAAGTTAAGTCCAGCTAAAAGAACTGGGTGAAAAATATGGCTGACCTTATATGTCTGTGAATGATATCTTGAGAAGCTGCAGTGTCAGTGATCCAGTAGAAAGTTGCTGAGTGAGACAGACTGGTACAAGTTCAGATGATAAATTCATTGAAGCAAAAGTGAACATGTCTTTCTGATAGGCTTTTACTTTACAAAATAAAAACAATCCATTTCAAATGATGAAAAACATCATAACAACAGTGATATGTTTTATCTTATGAAATGTGTTGGAAGTCCAGTCTCAGGTTATGGCAAATGTCAACTGCCATGGAAGGGGAAAGGAAGCATTCATATGATAACTGCCTTTGCACAGACTTATTAGAAGGCATTACCAGCATAATCGTGAGGGCTTTCTTATTTTTTGTCTCTCTGTTGCCTTCTTGGATGCAGAACATCTCTTGTGCTTCCTCAATGATAGGGCTGGACCAACACCAGTTCACTGACTGATGCCCTTTCACTTTCGTTAGAAGTTATACCCATTTCATTATATTTGACATAATTAAGTACACTTTTGTTGAAGCTTAATTTTGGATGTGGAAAGGTGGAATAAGATGGTATACACAACAGAAAAGAAGTAATTTTGTCAATCATATTCCTCACAAACAAGTCAGTGTACCCCAATTGATATTTTGGGAGGAGACTGGATGAAGCAATAGATTATGTTGCTGCTTTTATAATGCTTCCAAATTATACATTACCAAGGCAGATTTGTACATCAAGCACACCAGCATATACTGTAGTAAATTACAAAACTATCTTACCCAATGATCCCAGGATACATTTAGCCTGAACAGAGAAAGTAAGAACCAGTTCATGTGTCAGTTAAGGATCTTTGTGAAATACCTACAGGGTTTCAGTTACCAATGGCTATGTAGCAATATCATTAAGCTGTTGCACTAGCTCCATTCAACCAGCCCTATCATATGGCTATGAGATGGGTCAATATTGGAAATAGAAAAGTCGTGCTCATGCAGTATGTGTTAGACTTTGGAGGTTGAGGTTTAGCTATATTTATTGGGGCTAATATACAGAGAGCTTCACGCAACAAAATACAAGGCTGTCCAAATCTGTATTCACGCAAAAGGTATAAAACTGTCAGTTTTAGTAGATTTGCTGAAGTGGCAAACCTGAAACAAGTTTCATAACCTGACAGGGTGGGTGCCCATAGATTTGTATGTTAGAACATGGTAGAATTTATGCAATAATATCTGTTCATTTGGCTGTACTATTTTCTACATCTTGTCAATTCTTTTAACTATTGGGCAACTATAAATTGTGCGAGATTTGTGGAAACATGAAAACAATTACAAAATCTAATTTGTTCTGAGACAGAGGGCTAAATCTCCCCAGCCCAGTGGGACAACTGGCAGGGTAAGGCGTTGGGAGGGGAGCCCGATATCTTCCCGCCACCATGGCATTTTGTTAGCGGTGGGAACTTTAGCGCGCGGATGCATGCCGACAGCGAATTGAACCATTTCAGTGGCCAATTAAGGGCCACTTCCCGCCCCTGTGGGTCCTCTTTGATGGGTGCTCCATGGCTCATGGCGAAATCCCCAAGCAGCAATATCTGTCTCCGTGGCAATGGCACCGCTGCTACACCACGGCCCTTTCCCCCACCATCCAATCACTAGGGGCTGCCTGCCTGGCCCCGGCTTCCCCCAACCAAACTCACCACTCTTTGAGACTGCCCCGCCATTATGATGCCTTCACCCTGGACATACAGCCTCAGCACTGACCACCGCTAGTGAAGGCACTGCTGAGCTGCCGGCCCTCTGATTGGGCCAGTAACTCTTAGGGGCAGGCCACCGTCCTCAATTGGACAGCGTCCCCAGCAGTAGCCACCCCAGGATCTCGCTGCTTGATGAAGCGGGCTCACCTCTTGCTTTTGTGTCTGGTGGCGGGATTTCCAGGTAATCTGAAAAAGTCAGCCCTGAGTTTCAGAAATAAAAGCCAAAGGAATGGATTGAACATTGCAACATACCTCAGGGGTACCCTGAAATTTGTTTGTGATTTTGGGGACAAATATTGTATTCAGTGTAATCATTGTGGAGCCCAGCTCTTTGTTGCTGAGCTAAATCATTGAATAATTACAATGGAACCTATGACAGTACTCCGTAATGTACTATCTTTGGCAAGATTTAAATAGAATTACATAGGTGCTATATTTAGAATTAAAAATTCTACCATGATTAAAAATTAACCACCTGTACTACGCTGTAATACATTCTGTGGCTAATTTTATCATGGTAAAGCATATTGCTGCCGTCTTAGGTCAAGGCTTTGGCACTTGGGCAAGGGCCCATGTGTTTGTGTTTCTAGAGACTGATGTCACTGTTTCTGAAATGTTTCCCAGCTATCTGTTAGACCCATGACTTAAATTGTGCAAATTCACAAGTGTATACAGCAAAACCCAATTAGCATTAAAGATAGTATCCAGTTATTGTATCTTAAATAAGAACACTCCCTTTTCCAGTAAATAAAATAGTTTATCACAGGTATGTCATTCTCTCCTGTGAAATTAATACTCCACCAATATTGAAATAGTTCTGCATGATCCTATTAGATCTCATAAAGACATTAAAAAATCTGGAAGCTTGCATATCTTTTTCTAAAGTTCTTATAAGATTTTCTTTCCACTACAGGGATCTATAAAATTTCTCACGATTTTAATAGGCATTGAGAATGGCTAACCCCACCATGTGCTGAATTAATTAAATCATTCTTCCTCTAACTGCAACATCAGAATCTCCTGAATACGTTTTGTTTGGACTGAGCCAGTTGAGGCACTATATATAACAGCATTCTTTCTCTGAGAAGTGCACTTCCTCAACTGGAGCATGTAACCAGGTCACAGAGCTGCAAAATAGAAGCCAATGTCTGATATGACTGATTTATAGGGCAGGAATTTCCTTCAAGTTTTTAGTTTAAAAGCACGTAGCATTTTAGTGAGGAAATTCACATGTAACGAATTTACAGCGGTTTTATTAGAAAAGATTAATACACGCAAATTTCATTGATTGTGAGTTATATCTGCTGAAACTCTCTGCTGCTTATTTACATAGTCTTGCCCACCTGCAAAAGATCAGCTAAAGTGAATATCTTGCCTTTACATGAGCAATGCACCGGTGTAAATTTACACAGAAACATTTAGGACCTGAAGTAACCGAACAGTTTAAGCCTTAGAGTAATCAAACTTTGTAACTTTATTTCTGTAGCTTTACAAGTGACGACTTTTTTGTCACGAGATCTGTACACAACCTAACTCAAATGCTGTTGGTTTTATCTGTCACACAGTGCAGCAGAGGAGCAGTACAATCACACCCACGCAGCAAACAGGTGGAGAGGGTCATTGGGTTACTGAAAGGGTGCGTCAGGTGCCCAGATAGGTTGCAGTACATGCCAGAGAGGGTGACGAGGATAATTAATGGCCTGCTGTTCCATTCACCACTTCGTGGGAAGGGCTCAGTTGGGTATACCTGGCAAGGAGCCTTCAAACCAAAAGATCCTGAGCTGCAGGTTGGGAAGCCCAGGGTTGATACCTGTTCAGATGGGTCATCATTTTGAGTTTCCTGGGATGTCAGAAAGCAGCTCCAAGCAGAGGGGTTCAGCAACCTATTTCTTTCACTCTCACAGAAAACTGTCAAATTTCATCATTTGAGTGAGCAAGTCTGAACCATTTGTGTAAACTGCTTCCTGTAGGACTGTGATCTCACTAAGTAACAAACTAGAGAATTAGAGTGATAATTTAACTTTAATAGAACTCCAGCAGTCTCTGTCCATTGGAAGGATGAATGAGAATGGACAGAGACTGCTGGAATTGTGTACTTATCACAACCTCTGCATCACCAACTCATTCTTTCATACTAAACCCTGTCACCAGGTTTCATGGAGAAATCTAAGATCACGTCGTTGGCACCAGCTGGACCTCATCGTCACAAGGCGAGCCTCTATAAACAGCGTCCAAATCACACGCAGCTTCCACAGTGCGGACTACGACATTGACCACTCCCTGGTGTGCAGCAAAGTTAGACTCAAACCAAAGAAGCTACATAACTCCAAACAGAAGGGCCGCCTGCACATCAACACTAACAGAATTTCTTATCCACAGCTGTTACATAAGTTTCTAAATTCACTTGAAAAAGCCCTTCAAAACACTCCTGTTGGGGATGCAGAGACCAAGTGGGCCCACATCAGAGACGCCATCTATGACTCAGCAATGACCACCTTTGGCAAATGTGAGAAGCAGAATGCAGACTGGTTTCAATCTCACTTTGAAGAGCTAGAACCTGTCATAGCTGCTAAGCACATTGCACTGTTGAACTACAAGAAAGCCCCCAGCGAGTTAACATCCGTAGCACTTAAAGTAGCCAGAAGCGCTGCACAAAGAACAGCCAGGCGCTGTGCAAATGATGACTGGCAACACCTATGCAGTCGTGTTCAGCTGGCCTCCGACACCGGAAACATCAGAGGAATGTATGATGACATCAAGAGAGCTTTTGGGCCAACCATCAAGAAGATCGCCCCCCTCAAGTCTAAATCAGGGGACACGATCTCTGACCAATGCAAGCAAATGGACTGCTGGGTGGAGCACTACCTAGAACTGTACTCCAGGGAAAATGTTGTCACTGATACCGCCCTCAATGCAGCCCAGTCTCTGCCAGTCATGGATGAGCTGGACAAACAGCCAACAAAATCGGAACTCAGTGATGCCATTGATTCTCTAGCCAGTGGAAAAGCCCCTGGAAAGGATGGCATTACACCTGAAATAATCAAGAGTGCCAAGCCTGCTATACTCTCAGCACTCCATGAACTGCTTTGCCTGTGCTGGGATGAGGGAGCAGTACCACAGGACATGCGCGATGCCAATATCATCACCCTCTATAAGAACAAGGGTGATCACGGTGACTGCAACAACTACCGTGGAATCTCGCTGCTCAGCATAGTGGGGAAAGTCTTCGCTTGAGTTGTTTTAAACAGACTCCAGAAGCTGGCTGAGCGTGTCTACCCTGAGGCAGAGTGTGGCTTTTGAGCAGAGAGATCGACCATTGACATGCTGTTCTCCGATTGACAGCTACAGGAGAAATGCCGTGAACAACAGATGTCCCTCTACATTGCTTTCATAGATCTCACCAAAGCCTTTGACCTCGTCAGCAGACGTGGTCTCTTCAGACTACTAGCAAAGATCAAATGTCCACCAAAGCTACTAAGTATCATCACCTCATTCCATGACAATATGAAAGGCACAATTCAGCATAGCGGCGCCTCATCAGACACCTTTCCTATCCTGTGTGGCATGAAACAGGGCTGTGTTCTCTCACCTACACTATTTGGGATCTTCTTCTCACTGCTGCTCTCACATGCGTTAAAGTCTTCAGAAGAGGGAATTTTCCTCCACACAAGATCAGACGGCAGGTTGTTCAACCTTGCCCCTCTTAGAGCGAAGACCAAAGTATTGAAAGTCCTCATCAGGGAAGTCCTCTTTGCTGACGATGCTGCATTAACATCCCACACAGAAGAGTGTCTGCAGAGACTCATCGACAGGTTTACGGCTGCTTGCAACAAATTTGGCCTAACCATCAGCCTCAACAAAACGAACATCATGGGACAGGACGTCAGAAATGTTCCATCCATCAATATCGGCGACCACGCTCTAGAAGTGGTTCAAGAGTTCACCTACTAAGCCTCATCTATCACCAGAAACCTGTCTCTCGATGCAGAAATCAACAAGCGCATGTGAAAGGCATCCGCTGCTATGTCCAGACTGGCCAAGAGGGTGTGGGAAAATGGCACACTGACACGGAACACAAAAGTTTGAGTGTTTCAAGCTTGTGTCATCAGTACCTTGCTCTATGGCAGTGAGGCCTGGACAACGTATGTCAGCCAAGAGCGACGTCTCAACTGATTCCATCTTCGCTGCCTCTGAAGAATCCTAAGCATCAGGTGGCAGGACCGTATCTCCAACGCAGAAGTCCTCGAGGCGTCCAACATCCCCAGCATATACACCCTACTGAGCCAACGGCGCTTGAGATGGCTTGGCCATGTGAGCCGCATGGAAGATGGCAGGATCCCCAAGGACGCATTGTACAGCGAGCTCATCACTGGTATCAGACCCACTGGCCGTCCATGTCTCCACTTTAAAGACGTCTGCAAATGTGACATGAAGTCCTGTGACATTGACCACAATTGTTGGAGCCAGTTGCCAGTGATTGCCAGAGCTGGCAGACAGCCATATAGGCGGGGCTAAAGAGTGGCGAGTCGAAGAGACTTAGCACTTGGCAGGAAAAAAGACAGAAGCGCAAGGAGAGAGCCAACTGTGTAACAGCCCCAACAACCAATTTTATCTGCAGTGCCAGTGGAAGAGTCTGTCACTCTAGAATTGCCTTTATAGCCACTCCAGGCGCTGCTCCACAAACCACTGACCACCTCTAGGTGCTTACCCATTGTCTCTCGCGACAAGGAGGCCAAAGAAGAATGGAACTCATAACAGAACACAAACAGGCTTCCATGAACAAGGCACAAAGCAACAAACTTTCAAGCGGGATATAAAAATAGCAAGATCTGAACATTTCTTGATGAAACTAGATTAGTTGCCAAAAGCAGTCAAGGCGCAGATGTATATTGCAAAATATTAAACAGTCTGCATGAAACTTTATTAATTTACTTTGAACCTCACTGGTCAGGGCCAAGCAGGCCTGCATTAACGATACAGAACAGAAAAAAGTGCAGCATCAAACTGTATACAGTTTGGAGAAGATTAAAACACTATTATTATTCATGCACACTGAACATTAATAAAGAAATGTACAAGATGATCGGGTTTGCATCAGTAACTCAAATCAGACTAATTTTAAACTGCATACAGTAATCACAAGAAAAAAAATATTCTCCATGGAACTGTAATTGGGCACATTAAACCTTCATATAGGAATGGCCAAAAACAAACAGACCAATTTAAATAACTCCGAACAATGGAAGTGCATAGTCACCCATCATGCTATTACAAAGCAGCCACCAGGATTAAGAAGGAGTAGAGTGAGGTGGACTTAGCAAACAAAAAGTCACCCTACTCTTTTGGGATATGAACATACAAATTAGGAGCAGGAGTAGGCCACTTGGCCCTTCGAGCCAGTCCCGCCATTCAATAAGGTCATGGCTGAACTGATTGCTCCACATTTCCACTTACCCCTGATAACCTTCCACCCGTTTGCTTAACAAGAATCTATCCACCTCTGCCTTAAAAATATTCAAAGACTCTGCTTCCACCGCTTTTTGAGGAAAAGAATTCCAAAGACGCACAGCCCTCTGAGAGAAAAAAATTTCTCCTCATCTCTGTCTTAAATGGGCGGCCCCTTATTTTTAAACAATGACCCCTAGTTCTAGATTCTCTTACAAGGGGAAACATCCTTTCCACATCCACCCTGTCAAGACCCCTCAGGATCATGATTCCTATTGGTGCCTAGGCTAGCCTCTCGACAAAGTACCCTGTTGCACCTAACTGTGTACTTGGGACCATCAAGGTGGCCTGATTGCAACTAGCCTGACCAGAAAGGAAATAAAATGTCAATTTAGCCCACTAACAGGGATAGTGTAGTATGCTTTGTAGTTTTGAATTTAAAGGAAGTGTTATAGACATGGTAAAAGTCTGGAATTATTATCCTGTCAATTTGCAAGAATTTTGTAAAATAAACTAGCTTTCTGACTTCACATTGACCTCCACTCACCAGAGTATTCACTGGTTTTGTCTTTTAGATGATTGGAAAAACAGATAGAATGGCACATGTGAGTATCATAATATACACTTCATATAACAAGGCTTCTCATTGTTGCACCCTTCTGGTCACTTTCTATTGCATCACTAGGTATCGGGCAATATGGAAGCAGTTCTTAATGTAAGGGACACAGAAGTGACCAGCACCAATGAACCTAAGAAAATATCTAAGGCAGATCCTTAGTTTCTCACAAGAATTCTTCAAGAATTAGCAAGCATTTGGCCAAAATATTCTTTTTTTCTCTTGTTTTTTAACAGAGTTCTAAAGAGAAAGCAGTTAACCTGTGTGTGTGTGTGTGTCTAAGGTAAAAGGGAACTTTCATCATTCAATCTGTGTGTTAATGCTTTGTTTTGGTACTGGTTATGCCTTGTTTTATAATAAACTGATAATTTTGTTGTTTATTAAAGAAACCTGATTGGTGCATTTTATTCTGGGATTAAAAAATAGAGTCTATGATTGGCCATATTGGTAACTGGGTAAACATGTAAATATATGTTGTGACCTGTGAAGAAGTGGAACTAGAAAAAAAAGTGCGCTCCTCCCGCCTCAGTTGTGACATTACCCAACAACAACAACAGCAATAACTTGTATTTATGTGGTGCCTTTAATGTAGTAAAATGTCCCGAGGCACATCACAGGAGCATTATCAAACAAAATTTTACACTGAGCACATAGGAGATATTAGAACAGATGAACAAGAGCTTGGTCAAAGAGGTAGGCTTTAAGGAGCGTCTTATAAGAGGGAAGAAAGGTAGTGAAGTGGAGATGTTTAGGGAGGAAATTCCAGAGCTTAGGGCTCAGGTAGTTGAAGGTATAGCTGCCAGTGGTGGAGCAATTAAAATCAGAGATGCACAAGAGTGTAGAATTGGAAGAGCACAAAGATCTTAGAGGTTTGTGGGGGTGGAGGGGATTACAGAGATAGGGAGAGATTTGAAAACAAGGATGAGAATTTTAATGTAGGTCAGCAGAGGTACTGAGCAAGAAGCCAGATATCTTTACATCAGGCAAGGGAAAACAGTGGCTGGATTTTAAGGAGCCCTCGATGTCGGGTTCCATGGTGGGAGGAACTGAAGATGGCCCTGGATGAGGCCCGCCACGGACCTCGATGCCAGCAGGGCCTGGCCCGATATTACTGGCAGCGGTGAAGCCTCGTGGCGGCCCCACCATTGCTCGGTGACGGGACTGCAATTAAAATATTTAAATTAATTAATTTCACGTCACTCCTGATGTCCTGTCACAATCTTCACCCTGGTGGCCAGCACTACCGTGCCTTTGGATCCCCATCCAGGGAAACGAGACAGAACACTTGTGAGGAGGTGGCGGAGGTAAGTTTATCAGTGCAGGAGGGGTGGGAGTGAAGTCAAATTAGCCTCATGGGTGTAGGGAATTGTGGAAGGGTTGTAGGTGAATTTTTTTGCAGTTTGCGGGGGTAGGGGGAAGGTCAGATGGTAAAGGTAAGTGTTGTGGAGGGAAAGGGCAAATAATTAATTTAATTTTTATTGGGGGTGGGAGACGGGCAAAAGAGATGAATTTTTAAAAATTCCATATAACGTTAGATATTTAAATTTCCCGGTAGGGCTGACAGCCCTTGAAAAATGGTGTCAGCGCCTGTGCACAGGCAGCTGACGCCATTGCTGGGAATGGCAGCCCGCTCACTCCACATGATCGGGGTGGTGGGGGTGGGAACGGGCTGCCTCAGCTATTTAAATGAGCCGCTGTGCTTGGAATCACGTCGGCTCTTTGACGGCGGGCTTATAAAATCCAGCCGCAGAACTCAATCTCAGGTTTGTCATTTAAATTTAAGTGTCCAGCTGAGAATAGCATTGCTGAAACTCTGAACAGGATCCACCATTCCGATCTACCTTTTAGCTGCAGATGGTGTGTAGCCGGTGGGACTGGGAAAATAGTAAAGGAATTGGTGGGCTGAATTTTACAGCCTTCCCGATGCCATGGGTCATGGATCTTCAAAATAAAGGGTTTTTTTTCTAGTCTCGTTGGTAATTGCTGAAATATTTGACTGGAGTTCTATCCTGTTCAGGGTCTGATTGCAATAGAACTTCTTAGGTAAACAGCCATGGGAGAAGAGTTCAACAGAAAAGGGAAAAATAAATCAGGTGTTGGTTTTTCAGGCCTGTTAATCCACTGCCTTTCAGACTGGCTGTCTCGCTAGAAAAGAACAATGAGGCGGGATCACCATATCACAGTCTATTAAATCAAATTGTTATTGTACTTGTCTTTCATCTCCATCTTCCTGATTATCAAGAAGAATTTTTGCAAAACAAAATTGCATACAAGATATTGCCTCATTGCACAGCTCCATAATAACCATTCTTCTCACACCTGACAAAAACTAATCTTCCTGACCAATGAAGGTTAAACAAGGTATGTTGTTGTATTGCACTAATTTCTGTGGGTAGGATATTTTATGGTTCAAAAATATCTACGTTTGGCATTTCTTGATTATCTACCAATTTCCAGTATCCATGAGGGTCCATTGTGGTGGATAATTAAAGTCCGACTGTATAGTTATTCTTATGTAAAATCTGCATTAAAAGTAACTTCTTTCAATCTATTACACTTAACGGGCTCAGCGGCGAGCTTCAAAGATGGCGGTCCGCCCATGCGGACCTCACGTCACAGAGCCACCGCAGTATTCAGCGCAGTGGCTCATTTAAATGGCCAAGTTGGACTGCCCCCACCCTCCGATGACCATCAAATTCATTATTTGCCCTCTTTCCCCGCTCCCCCACCCCCCCCCCGCAAAACACTTACCTTCTGCTCCCGACTTTTCTACCCTCAAAGTTCATACACTTTCAACTTTATTCCTTCGCACCACCACCTAGATGAATATCGCACTGGGACCAACGGCGGGAATGGGTAAGTAATTAATTCATTACTTTCAATAAATTAACATATTTAAATTTTTATCCTGCCGCCAAGCCACTGAGATTTTGCTGCAATTTGAAGAGAAATTGGAATAGGGTTCATATTGAACCAAACTATAACAATAGTTATGTGCAGATTGGACTGAATGAGCTGCCACTAAAGGCTGAATCAGATTAATGTATTCTGTCTGAAATATAAGTAGAGTCTGGATAATAATCAAAAAATATACTAGATTGCACTTCGTTACTAATTTTAAAGAGAAAGCCTTTCTTCTATCATGGGTTTCAGTGTGCATTAATGTGAAATGCCTTAGAGAATAATAAAGGCATGTAATAGGACATAGACAGCAAAACCATTTTTTGAGAGTATTGTTCACAGATTACTGTGCACAGATGTTTAAGGTAAACACACAGGTCATCTCCAGAACTTTAATTTGGGTTCTTAATATTCTTTTGGAAAAATCCCTGCAGTACAATTGTTCACAAACTGAGTGTAATTTTTAAAGTGGGAATTTTATAAGTAGGAAAGAGATGAATTACTGGAAATATATTGGCAAGTATTGTACATTCTTTTAACGATGCAGCTTCAAAGACTGCATTCAAGCTGTTAACTGTTTGTGTCGCCAAGTATTCTCTTGTGTAACCTTTCTAAAACTTTATTTCATGTTTTCACTATTGACAGTCCCTATCAGGAAGGAAAGTGAGAATTGTGAACTGAATTAACATCCCCTTCATATTGACAAATATAAGTCAAATCCACTCAGAATTCAATTCCTGTTTTCCACTACAATGTAAATTGGCTCCAGATCAACAGAGGCCATGAGAAGAGAAGGACTCAGACTTGTAACTATTTAGATGGAGTCTAACAAGTATAAAAGGGCAGCTGGACTCCATTACCAAATGGCTGCCATGACCTAATTGCTTCTGCCTTTCCGAGCTAGATTCATCTTTCACTGCAGTTCCTACCCCACAGCTTATTTGGTTCAAAGCCACCTTCAATGCCATCTTCTACATACATACAATAAGAAAATGAGGACTCTACCATAAACACCACCTTGTGTATCAGAACACTCTGAAATGAGAAAAATGATGCAGAGACACAGTCATTCAAGAAAGCATGAGATGGGGGAGGGGGGAGCTGCAGACACTGCAGAGTGGGGGGGAAATTGGGGAGTGAGTGGAATCAGACATCATGGGAGAAGGAGGTTTTGAATCGGACATCGTGGAGAAAGGGGGGTTTGAATCAGACATTGTGGGGTGGGGTGTGGCTGAATGCAGGGAAGGGGGAGGGATCAGCCAATCGCAGAGCTTTGATTGGGTGGAAGTATGTTTGTTGGACCTGGGAAGCACTCCTGCTCCTCCTGGTTCACAGGATGTGTAATAATGGCACCTAACCTCATGGATCTGGCTCTTTCCGTCCCCTTTTATCTGTCGTTGGATTCCCGAGGCCTGGGAATACCGGCTTCCATGAATTAAAAGTAAAAATGGAGTTAAAATGAAGGCATGTGGCCTCCTTGAAAGATTTTAGTAACAAATACACCTCCTGGGAGCGGGTTGGTTGGCCACCATCCCCCTGCCCACCCCTACCTGCCTCCATTAAAACCAGAAGTGGGCAGATTGGGGTTGGATTTGAGAATTTAACATTATTTACAGTCCCACCTGCCCCCCAACCCACCCCATTCCTTGGAGGTTAAGATTCCCCCACCTGGATTTCCCTCCTCTTGCCACCTGTGGATCTCCTAAAAACAGCCTACATAAAAAAAGTTTTGCTGGCTATTAGGCGAGGTCAGCCAGGTGCAAATATTGTTAAAGGTGGTCTAATTTGGAGAGTGTACTCACTCCAACTTTGTTGCTGGAGAATCATTGTTTGCTTTGTATTTTTGGATTTTTTTCCCCCCCAAAATCTTCTTCATTGCTGACAGTATTGTGCAAATTTGTTTTGGATGTTAATCCATAAACCATAGGACACAATGGTGCCTCTGTTAGGAGTTCCTTATACCGATGATAAAAGTGTGAAGAACAGGAAAGTGAAGAAAAGCAGCAGAGTAAGTGGGAAGCTGAGGCTCTTTTTAGGATGAGGTTGCCAGCTGCCAGACATCTGCTCACACAAGGGATAACTTGACCTCATGAAGGTTCATACCAACTGCAAAGTCAGCCCTAAAATCTTGGCTTCCCTTTAGCAACGACGTCAACTTGTTCAATTGTTGACCAGCTCTCCTTCATGACTTCCAATCCTGCCTTTTGGAAAGCATTGTGCCATTTTCTCTTTTTACAGTCATGTCCCCGTCTTGCTGCAAATCATTCTCTGTGGATCCCTGGACCTCAGCTGTGCTGAAAACATTTGAAAGAAAACAAATCTGTGTGCCTAATTTTGCTTTGCTTTACTAATGTGTTTCCCCTTACAATTGTGTGCCCTGCCAATCCTAATGTCCTACTTCTCCTAATGTTCTTTGTGTGACAAGAGGTTCTAAGATTCCAGCAGGACCTTTGGGAACTGAGGTGGTATTTTCTTTCATTTTGTCAAGGACAGCATTCCCCTTTAAGAAGTAAGTGTGCAAAGGTGCTCTCCTTGTCATCTTATGGAATGCAAGCAATCCAATGGAGTGGGGGTTGGGGGGGTCATTGGCTCGCAATCAGGAGTGGGAACCTTACTGATTTTTTTAACTATCTTCCGCTCCCTATTTCGACACTGATGATAATTGTAGTACCCTGGTTGCTGCTGCACCTAAGATCAGGTAACTGAGCATAGAAAGGAGTCAAAACATAACAACAGCTGTCAAGGCCATGGAAAAGGAAGCAGCAGTTCCTTTGTTTTTTAATGGTAGCTGATAACTTGATAGCATCTTTAATTAAAACAGCTTTGCCTTTGATTATGCAAGTCAAAACAGCCCTGAATATTTTCAGTGCAGGATCATTCTTGATACACGGATGGATGTGGAAGAAGACAATGAACTATGTCTACCTGTATTCAAGAAAGACAATAGTTGAGTTCTGACCAGGAGCCTTACGTTCCCAAAAAACAGGTATCACAGAGCTGATAACACTTGAGAACTTACTCCTAATATGACATTCATTTTTTTAATTAAGTCTTAGAATACTGGCACGGTTGGCATTTATTGTATATCCAGTTGCCCTAAGAAGGTGGTGGTGGGTCTTCTTCTTGGACTGCTGTATTCTTTGTACCAGTTTGATACAAATGAGTGGTTTGCTAGACTATTTCAGAGACTAATTAAGAGTCAACCACATTGGTGTGGGATTGGAGTCACATGTAGGCCAGACCAGATAAGTACAGCAGGTTTCCTTCCCTAAGGGACATTATTGTACCAGTTGGGATTTTACAACAACCCAACAGCTTCATGACCAATCTTAATGATACTAGCTTTTGACTAAAGATAGCGTTGTGCACATGGAAGTAAATTTTGGGATCCAAGGCAGTGTCTGAATCTCCAGTTGTGATGTTTAGATCCAGGATCTTTCACCAGTATTTTTCTGTTCTTTTAGGTTTCAGGTGCGATTGAAAATGAGCAGAAGCTGCACTTAAGGTCAGTTGGCTGCACTTTTATAGGTCTGAACACATCTCTGCAGGTTAACTTTAAACAAAAACCTGAAAAATATGCTTTAATTCAATTTGAATTCGGAACTTATTTTGCCTTTATTCCCTAGTGAAAAGTCTTGTTTTTTTAGAACCAAGTGTCATCAATGAACTACCTTTTCTACCAAACTGCTACATAACCAGTCGATTTGAGGCCAATGGGTTAACAACACTTAGTTTACGTGGTTTTGGCAGGGCAGTATTCTCTGAAGCCAAAATGCACCTTACGGCTTACATATGAATGTGAAGTTGTAATTATATCACAGTCAGACAAACGTTAGGCAAAGCTTAATTTTAAACAGTTTACACAGAAAGTGAAAAGTATTTGTATTATATATTTTATGCTTTAAATGTTTCTGTCTGTTGCTATGTTAAATTCCACAGCAATACTATTGTAATGGAATAAATCCTATTTATGGATGTGAAAGATATGAAAGAATTAAGGGGTTCACTTCAGCACAAGGACAGTCAACTATAGTCTTTTAAAATGCCTCATCTGATGTCAATAAAATGCCAAATATAGCAAAGAGGTGGTTTACCAGTGCCCACAACTTGGTTAGTGGAATGTGTTCTACGCTTCTGTGTATGTGCTAAAATAACAGAGGCACACAACACTTTGAACAGGTTCCTAAGAAACAGCTGTGATTTATTGAGGCCTGTAAATCTCGTTTGCTCATTGCTAAAGCAATCCAGACCATGGTGTTCCTGCTGCCACTCTTCAAAGCCAGAAAGATGCGAAAGAATGCCCTTTATTATCAGTGGCCAAGTGTAGTAAAGTCTGTTTGAAATTCCACACAGTTAGGGACTATAATATTCATTAGCCTGTCAGGCGTTTCTAAATAATTCATACATCCTTCACTGCAAACTGAATCTGTTGCGTTGTTTTCGGTTGTTGCTTGTTTGACTAGAATGCCCTTTTTTCTCAGTGATTTTCCTCTTTTATATAAAAGAAGTGCATCGCCCTTGTGATTCAGGGAAGACGCGATTCAGTTCTTTTGAGATGAAACCTCAGACAGAGAATGGTTCCAAATATACTTTTGTAGAAGCATGACTACCGGACAAACCTCGATACAAAGCTACTATGAAAATGTTGGTCACTTTAATTTTCCCTATGTGCCAATAAAGCTTAAAAGATAATTAGTGACGTGTGTTTGAAAAGAAGAGACTTTTCAGCCAGTCTTTCCTGGGCAAATAAGGGAAACAAAACGCACAGATGCTTGGCAAATAACCAAGTAACTTGTTTTGTTCCCATGGCGGCTGAGAGAATAAGGCTTTTTTTGTCTTTAAATCTCCCTGTGCCAAGTTCTTTTGGATACCTTAGTTAAAAGAGACCTTTTAAAATTTACAAACAAATGGGATTTTTATCTTGTGTGCCAGATTACCCTATATTTTATACTGACTACATGTGCAAACAAAGTTTTGTGCTGTTACTGAACATTTAAAAAAGAACAAGTTATATGCCACTGGTGGCAACACGCCCTGTGATCAGTGGGTCTGTTGGCACACGCAGTGCTGAAATTTGTATTTAATAATAAAATGTTGTTTTGAAAGATTTTTTGGCTGATGTTAATAATCCCAGAAAAGAATACTGCCATGATACAAAGGTTAGTCCCATATTTTAAAAGATTTTGGCCATGAAATTGGGCTCCATAACACCGCTGGTGTTGGTGCTACAGAAGCCCCGAAGTCTGTAAATGGTGTACTCAGCACTTCTGGGCACTTCCAGCATGGCACCCTATACTGGGATGGGCACTAGCGGTGACGTGCCATACATGCGCCGAAAGTATTGGGCTGGTCGGACCGTGAAGTCATACAACTGTTCCCCAGGATTTGTCGTACTTTTTTGAAATTTGGACCACACAGGTCCAGTGAACACCTGTGCTAATCACTCTCAGCTGAACAGATATTCAGCTGGATGAGGGACATTCCACCCACCAACCCCCCAACCACCCACCCACCCCCCCTTGATGTCAAGCGCAGTCACTGAGTAAGTGCTGCTTCATAGCACTGATGACTACATCTTCCTTCACTTTGCTGATGATTGAGAGTAGACTGATGGGGCAGTAATTGGCTTGATTGCACTTGTCCTGCTTTTTCTGGAAAGGACATACCTGGACAATTTTCCACATTGTCAGGCAGCTGTACTGGAACAGCTTGGCTAGAGGTGCAGCTAGTTATGGAGCATAGTCTTCAGTACTGCCAAAATATTGTCAGGGCCCGTAGCCTTTGCAGTATCGAGTGCATTCAGCCGTTTCTTGATATCATGTAGAGTAAATCAAATTAGGAAGGATATGATTGCACTGGAG
This sequence comes from Heterodontus francisci, assembly GCF_036365525.1. Lineage (NCBI taxonomy): Eukaryota > Metazoa > Chordata > Chondrichthyes > Heterodontiformes > Heterodontidae > Heterodontus > Heterodontus francisci. Next base: position 45,712,736 of record NC_090389.1, on the reverse strand, counting down.
GTGGTGCAGAGGAGATTCACCAGGATGTTGCCTGGGCTGGAGCATTTCAGCTATGAGGAGAGACTGGATAAGCTAGGATTGTTTTCCTTAGAGCAGAGAAGGCTGAAGGGGGATCTGATTGTGGTATACAAAATTACGAGGGGCATAGATAGGGAAGATAGGAAGAAACTTTTTCCCTTAGTGGACGTGTCGATAACCAGGGGGCATAGATTTAGATTCAGTCTTGGCTTTTGCACTGATCTGCTGGGCTCCTCCATTATTGTGGATGGGGATGTTTTTGGAGTCTTCTCCTCCAGTTAATAGTTTAATTGTCCAAAACCTTTGATGACTGGATGTGGCAGGACTGCAGTGTTTTGATCTGATCCATTGGTTGTGATGGGGTGTGGTGCACTGAACGGTGAGAGGTTGGTGGTGTGGTAGGTTGGAGATGTCATGTGAAAATGGACTGACCTTGACAACCCAATTGAGGTCATTGACTTTGTTCTGGCAATGCTGCCAGGAAGTCGAGGACAGACTCTGGGGGTTGACCTCCCTGGCCACCTGCTCCTATTCCCTTCGGAAGGTGTTGTTTTTGGGCCTCCTGGCCCAGCACAGAAACATGGCTTCTCTCCTCTTGTTGATCCATGAACTGTGGATCCCTCTCACTGTCCTGGTGCTCAATTTCTTTTGTTTCCAATTGCAGTATTGGTGGTAACAGCTTCTTTTTAGTCAGTGCAGCTCCACTTTAAGAGAGGCAAACTACCTTTAGAAACTGGAGGCTAGCTGGAACACATGCTAGCTTCGCACGCTGCTAGGCACACTATTGAGCATTCAGTCAGCCAGTGGTGCAGATTAGCTACAATCATGGAAATGAGGAGGCAGCACAAAGTTTGCATGCTGCCTGCCTCAAGGAGTGAATGCGGGCATGCTGTGGATCATGATCCCTGCACTAAAAAGGGGAGCAGATGGATTTCTAACTGACAATAATATTCCAGGCTAAAGTGATGTTACAAACCTTTCTAATTATATATATAAATAGAACATATATCAGTAAGAATATTGGAGGGAGAGTAAACAGGAATACTTCCATTATGTACTCATGGTGCTTCTTTACCATTCCTTAGGATTGCAGCAAGGATAAAGTAGATTTGAAATTCCATGTGGTGAGTTGCGCTCAGTTTGCACCAATGGATCTGGAGTTCTGCCTATCTCTGCAGAACTGAATCTGCCAGAATTTAAACTTGTTCATGTCACTAACAAAGAAACCTCTAATGCAAATCCTGTGTGATATTGGAGTAATGTGCTGGGGGAGTGGGTGGGGGTTTAGGTTGGGTTGCAGGACGAGGTGGGGGGGCGGGTGGGGGGGTGAAAGTTAAACTGTAACCTTTAAAAAAACAAATCTGGCTGAGTTTGCAGCGGCAGCAGCAGCTGGCGGGTGGAGCAACAGCTAAGTAGGAAACCTTTTCCCTCACAGAATTCACCAGTAGGAAGCAACTCCACACTGTCCAGGTACAAACTCCAGAGATGCTGCCAGCATTTGCTCCTACCCAGGGCCAAGCTGCCGATGAGAGAAGGGCTACCTTGGTCCATCGAGCCAGTCAAGCAGCTCTTGCAATACTGCCCATTGGGTTGCACCTAGAAGAAGCACTGGAATAGGAAAAAAAAGGCACATTTCATCCCCCAAGGGAAGGACAGTGTTGGGAAAGAGTAGGCTGGCTTCTGTTGAAACGCCTATTAAAAGAGAATTTTCCCCCTGTTAGACTTTGTTATTCATGGAGATAAAGCCATAAAGGAAAGGGTGCAGTTACTTTGCGCTGGCCTCAAACAGGTGGTCATGTCAACCCATCTGTTGACACACATTTCTTTCTCAAAGAGCTCAGGGAGTGTTGAATTCCAAAGGATAAATATATTGTGACGTCTTCCAGTAAATCCCTTGTTGAAGTGTAATATGCTTTACAGGTTGTCACACATAATCTGTACATTCAAGGAGTGGAAGCCTTTTTAGTTGAGGATCTGGAGGGGATTGAGGGTAGCAGCTCGCAAAGCAAAGGTGAGGTGACAGTGACTGCCCTTGACATCAAGGCAGCATTTGACCGAGTATGGCATCAAGGAGCCCAAGCAAAACTGAGGTCAATGGGAATCAGGGGAAAAACCCTCCACTGGCTGGAGAATTACCTAGCGCAAAGGAAGATGGTTGTGGTTGTTGGAGGTCAATCATCTGAGCTCCAGGACATCACTGCAGGAGTTCCTCAGGGTAGTGTCCTGGGCCCAACCATCTTCAGCTGCTTCATCAATGACTTTCCTTCAATCATAAGGTCAGAAGTGGGGATGTTCGCTGATGATTGCACAATGTTCAGCACCATTCGTCACTCCTCAGATACTGAAGCAGTCTGTGTCGAAATGCAGCAAGACCTGGACAATATCCAGGCTTGGGCTGATAAGTGGCAAGTAACATTCACGCCACACAAGTGCCAGGCAATGACCATCTCCAACAAGAGAGAATCTAACCATCTCTCCTTGACATTCAACAGCATTACCATCGCTGAATCCCCCACTATCAACATCCTAGGGGCTACCATTGACCAGAAACTGAACTGGAATAGCCATATAAATACCGTGGCTACAAGAGCAGGTCAGAGGCTAGGATTCCTGAGGCGAGTAACTCACCTCCTGACTCCCCAAAGCCTGTCCACCATCTACAAGGCACAAGTCAGGAGTGTGATGGAATACTCTCCACTTGCCTGGATGGGTGCAGCTCCAACAACACTCAAGAAGCTCGACACCATCCAGGCCAAAGCAGCCCGCTTGATTGGCACCCCATCTACAAACATTCACTCCCTCCACCACCGACGCACAGTGGCAGCAGTGTGTACCATCTACAAAATGCACTGCAGCAATGCACCAAGGCACCCTAGACAGCATCTTCCAAACCTGCGACCTCTACCAACTAGAAGGACAAGGGCAGCAAATACACGGGAACACCACCACCTGCAAGTTCCCGTCCAAGTCACACACCATCCTGACTTGGAACTATATTGCCGTTCCTTCACTGTCGCTGGGTCAAAATCCTGAAACTCCCTTCCTATCAGCACTGTGGGTATACCTACCCCAAATGGACTGCAGCGGTTCAAGAAGGCAGCTCACCACCATCTTCTCAAGGGCAATTGGGGATGTGCAATAAATGCTGGCCTAGCCAGCGACACCCACATAAAACTGGATGGCTGTATCTCACTGGTGCCTTGCGTGATGCCACACTGAATGAAGCCCTCAGTTCTCCTGATACGTATTCCAGCCACCTCTACTTTGCCCTGATTGATATAGAGATCTTCAGCGACTATCTGAAATATCTCATTGCCACAAAGTTTGAATACAATTGTCACCTTCATAGCAGAGAGAGCAGTGTTCACAGGTCTTCCTGCAGTTGGTTGCAGGGATCCCCTATTGCCTTTTTGGTAGGCCAGAAAAATGAGTTGCCCCAATTTAATACTGGAGGCGGTGACATAATGGTAATGTCACTGAACTAGTAATCCAGAGGCCTAGGCTAATGCTATGGGGACATGGGTTCGAATCCCACCATGGCAGATGGTGAAATTTGAATTCAATAAATATCGAATTAAAAGCTAGTCTGATGCTGACCATGAAACCATTGATGGTTGTTGTAAAAACCTATCTGGTTCACTTATGCCCTTTAGGGAAGGAAATCTGCCGTTCTTACCTGGTCTGGCTGAAGGGAGCAAACAAGAGGGAAAAACATACTTGGCCTCGTCCTCACTAATCTACCTGTTGCGAGATGCATCTGTCCATGACAGTATTGGTAGGAGTGACCACCGTACAGTACTTGTGTAGATGAAGTCCCATCTTCATATTGAGGATACCTTCCATCGTGTTGTGTGGCACTATCACCATGATAAATGGGATAGATTTCAAACAGATCTAGCAACTGAAAACTGGGCATCCATGAGGCACTGTGGGCCATCAGCAGCAGCAGAATTGTATTCAACCGCAATCTGTAAGCTCATGGCCCGTCATATCCCCCATTCTACCATTACCATCAAGCCGGGGGACCAACACTTGAAGACTGCAGGAGGGCATGCCAGAAGCAGCACCAGGCATACCTCAAAATGAGGTGTCAGCCTGGTGAAATTACAACACAGGACTTCTTGCATGCCAAACAGCGGAAGCAGCATGCGATAGACAGGGCTACGTGATCCGACAACCAACGGATCAGATCAAAGCTGTGCAGTCCTGCCACATCCAGTCGTGAATGGTGGTGGACAATTAAACAATTAACAGGAGGAGGAGGCTCCACAAATATCCCCATCCTCAATGATGGGAAAGCCCAGCACATCAGTGCAAAAGCCAAGGCTGAAGCATTTGCATCATCTTCAGCCAGAAGTAATGAGTGGATGATCCACTCAGCCTCTTCCTGAGGTCCCCAGTATCACAGATGCCATTCTTAATCCAATCCAATTCACTCTACTTGATATCAAGAAATGGCTGAAGGTACTGGATACTGCAAAGGCAATGGGCCCTGACACCATTTTGGCAATAGTACTGAAGACTTGTGCTCCAGAACTAGCTGCGCCCCTAGCCAAGCTGTTCCAGTACAGCTACGACACTGTCATCTACCCGGCAATGTGGAAAATTGCCCAGGTATGTCCTGTGCACAAAAAGCAGAACAAATCCAACACGGCCAATTATTGCCGCATCAGTCTACTCTCAATCATCAGCAAAGTGATGGAAGGGATCGTAGACAGTGCTATCAAGTGGCACCTGTTCAGCAATAACCTGCTCACTGACGCTCAGTTTGGTTCCGCCAAGGCCACTCAGCCCCTGACCTCATTGCAACCTTGGTCCAAACATAGACAAAAGAACTGAACTTCAGTGGTGAGGTGAGAGTTACTGTCTTGACATCAAGGCAGCATTTGACAGAGTGTGGCATCAAGGAGTCCGAGCAAACCGGAGGTCAATGGGAATCAGGGGAAAAACTCTCCGCTGGTTGGAGTTCTGCTGAGCGAAAAGGAAGATGGTTATGGTTGTTGGAGGTCAATCTTCACAGTCTCAGGACATCACTGCAGGAGTTCCGTAGGGTAGTGTCCCAGGGCCAACCATCTTAGAGTCATAGAGTTATACAGCACAGAAACAGGCCCTTCGGCCCATTGTGTCTGTGCCGGCCATCAAGCCTATCTATTCTAATCCCATTTTCCAGCACTTGACCTGTAGCTATGGCGTTTCAAGTGCACATCTAAATACTTCTTAAATGTTGTGAAGGTTCCTGCCTCTACCAACTCTCAGGTAGTGTGTTCCAGATTCCAACCACCCTCTGGGTGAAAACATTTTTCCTCAAATCTCCTCTAAACCTCCTGTGCCCCTTACCTTAAATCTATGCCCCCTGGTTATTGTCACCTCCGCTAAGGGAAAGAATTTCTTCCTATCTGCCCTATCTATGCCCCTCATATTTTGTATACCTCAATCAAGTCCCCCCTCATACTTCTCTGCTCTAAGGAAAACAACCCTAGCATATACAGTCTCTCTTCATAGCTGAAATGCTCCAGCCCAGGCAACATCCTGGTGAATCTCCTCTGCACCCTCTCTAGTGCAATCACATCCTTCCTATAGTGTGGCGACCAGAACTATGCACAGTACTCCAGCTGTGGCCTAACTAGTGGTTTATACAGCTCCATCATAACCTCCCTGCTCTTATATTCTATGCCTCCGCTAATTAAGGCAAGTATCCCATATGCCTTCCTAACCACCTTATCTACCTGTGCTGCTGCTTTCAGTGATCTATGGACAAGTACACCAAGGTTCCTCTGACCCTTCTTCCTAGGGTCCTACCACCCATTGTATATTCCCTTGCCTTGCTAGTCCTCCCAAAATGCATCACCTCACACTTCTCAGGATTAAATTCCATTTGCCACTGCACTGCCCATTTTACCAGCCCATCTACATCGTCCTGCAATCTAAGACTTTCCTCCTCACTATTTATGACACCACCAATTTTCATGTCAGCTGCTTCATCAATGACCTCCCTCCATCATAAGGTCAGAAGTGGGGATGTTCGCTGATGATGGCACAATGTTCAGTACCATTTGCGACTCCTCAGATACTGAAGCAGTCCGTGTCCAGATGCAGCAAGATCTGGAGAACATCCAGGCTTGGACTGATAAGTGGCAAGTAACATTTGTGCCACACAAGTGCCAGGCAATGACCATCTCAAACAGGAGAGAATCTAACCATCTCCCCTTGATGTGCAATGGCATTACCCTCACTGAATCCTCTACTATCAACATCCTAGGGGTTACCATTGACCAGAAACTGAACTTGACAAGCCACATAAATATTGTGGCTACAAAAGCGTGTCGGATGCTGGGAATTCTGCAGCGAGTAACTCACCTCTTGTCTACCCAGTGCTTGCCCACCATCTACAAGGCACAAGTCAGGAATGTGATGGAATACTCTCCACTTGCCTGGATGGGTGCAACTCCAACAACACACAAAAAGCATGACACCATCCAGGATAAAACAGCCCGCTTGATTAGCACCCCATCCACCACCTTCAACCTTCACTCCTTTCACTACCAACACACAGTGGCAGCAGTGTGTACCATCAACAAGATGCACCACAGCAACTCACCAAACCCGCGACCTCTACCACCTAGAAGGACAAGGGCAGCAGATGCATGGGAATACTACCACCTGCAAGTTCCCCTCAAAGCCACACACCATCCTGACTTGGAACTATATCGCTGTTCCTCCACTGTCGCTGGGTCAAAATCCTGGAACTCCCTTCTTAACAACGCTGTGGGTGTACCTACATCCAAGGACTGCCGTGGTTCAAGACGGCAGCTCACCACCACCACCTCTAGGGCAATTAGGGATGGTTAATAAATGCTATCCTAGCCAGCGATGCCCACATCCCATGAACGAATAAAGAAAAAACATTTGAATTCAGGGTTCTGTGGGTTAATATTTGTTGGGAAACAAAATAAAATTTTCAAAAATAAATGAAACTCCTGGACTTTCTGCTGTACAAGCGCCCTTCGGGTGGCTGTCATCAAGATTTATAATAATACACACTAAAAACATCAAATCAGTGTTTCATATTAATTAGACTATCTGCACCTGGCCTTCCTCTACAAAACTTAGCAAGAAAAGTAAACATGAGTCAAGAGTAGTGGAATGTTGCAAGAAAACTTCAAAAGGTTATTGGACTACTCTCAGCATTGCTCTGAACTTTCTGACCCCATGAATATAAAGGCTTCCAGATAACAGGAGGGCAGTGAAGGCTGCAGTAGGTTTTGACTGAAAGCGTGAACATAACGGCTAATGCTGGTATGTAGTGCTTTAGGATGTACAGAAGTAGATTCAGGAGCACAGGAGACTTTGGAGGCTTGTGAGTTGGAACAGGTATCCCCTAAGATACCAGGATTGCCACAGCATTATCAGCTACCTGGGCATTATGGAGAAGCAGTATATATGCATGCTCAGACCCACTAAATAGTACATGCAAGGAACTGCAGGGACAATTAGCTGCTGGAATTGCATTAGCAGTCATTTTGAAGGTCACTGCTTTCCCAAATTTCTATGCCACAGTAACTTCCCAGCCATGTACAGAGGACTGCAGGAGTAAGATGCTTTGTTGTAAATGAGACATTATTGTATGCCTGATAAATGAGTAATGCTGCATAATATTGCATAGGTAATGATGTTGCATGTTGGAAACAGGGTGAGAGTCAAGATGCATCTGCCCATCCACTGGTTCATTCTGTTCCCACTGAACCCTCATCTCTAATGCTCTGCTTCTCCCAGATCACCCTCTAAAGCATTATTATTGAGCAGAGCTGAGCAGAACTTGGCAAAGTAGAAATCATACACTAAATATACTGCACTGATAGAGTAAAAGGTAAACTATTGTGTTATATATAATATGGCAGAACAGTTAATTTACAGTTCACTTTTAGTCTTCAGGAATTTATTTATTTAATCTCATCTTTTGTCGATGTTTTATAGACATTCTCAGTGCTATAGGATGACTGGTTGGCGAGGGACCATTTGCCAGTTTTGTTGATGGGAAGCAGAGTTTCATATTTATTGCACACTTGTTTAGCAATTCTTCTTCTTTCATCAACAATTTAGGTTCATCTACCCTGAGTGTTCTGTTTTCCAAACTAGTCTGGGAATTGTTTCTCTCTTAAGGTTGTTTAAAAATTAAAATCATGATGAGCCTGTTTTATTGGTGTTAAAATTTCCTTCTGATGGTGCCTCAGTGGGAAACCTATTTTGTTAGAGTTTCTCCAGACTTTTCTATGCAGGTTCAGTTGTGATCCTAGGCCTATCAATTATTTTTTGTAGTTTGGCATGAAATCCCAGTTATTTTGTTAAACCTAAGTAGTTTGTGGAAAGTGCTGATTTTTGGCTCTGCACCACCATTGTGTCAGTATTTTATATCTGGTTTACAGAAACATGTTAAGTGTATAGCTTAGATGAAAATGTGACTTTTTGCTCTAAAGGAGAGGTTGGAGGTACAGGGAAGGTTGCTGGGAAGATGGTCATGATTTGTCTGCAAACCAAGTTGTTATTTTTCCCACCTTAGTCTATCTGATTTGAGTATTTAATATCCATTTCCTTTTTCAGTTGGAATGTTATGTTCAGTACTTGTCTTTATGGACAAGTTTAGAAAAAAATCAAAAAGTCTGTCTGGCAGAATACCAGGGTTATTGTTGTTGAGACCATTCTCACATATTCATTTTATTTATTCGGCTCATAGGCTTTAGTTAAATTATTTAGGGTCATAGAGTTATACAGCACAGAAACAGGCTCTTCGGCCCATCGTGTCCTGGCCATCAAGCACCTATCTATTCTAATCCCATTTTCCAGCACTTGTCCCATAGCCTTGTATGCTATGGCATTTCAATTGCACATCTAAATATTTCTTAAATGGTGTGAGGGTTCCTGCCTCTACCATCCCTTCAGGTAGTATGTTCCAGATTCCAACCACCCTCCGGGTGAAAAAATATTTCCTCAAATCCCCTCGAAACCTCCTGCCCCTTACCTTAGATCTATGCCCCCTGGCTATTGTCACCTCCGTTAAGGGAAAAGATTTCTTCCTATCTATCCTATCAATGCCCCTCATAATTTTGTATACTTCAATCAAGTCCCCCCTCAGCTTTCTCTGCTGTAAGGAAAACAACCCTAGCATATACACTCTCTCTTCATAGCTGAAATGCTCCAGCCCAGGCAACATCCTGGTGAATCTCCTCTGCACCCTCTCCAGTGCAATCACATCCTTCCTATATCGTGGTGACCAGAACTGTACACAGTACTCCAGCTGTGGCCTAACTGGCATTTTTAACAGCTCCATCATAACCTCCCTGCTCTTGTATTCTATGACTTGGCTAATAATGGCAAGTATCCCATATGCCTTCCTAACCACCTTCTCTACCTGTGCTGCTGCCTTCAGTGATCTATGGACAAGTACACCAAGGTCCCTCTGACCCTCAGTACTTCCTAGGATCCTACCATCCATTGTATATTCCCTTGCCTTGTTTGTCCTCCCAAAATGCATCACCTCACACTTCTCAGGATTAAATTCCATTTGCCACTGCTCCGCCCATTTTACCAGCCCATCTATATCGCCCTGTAATCTAAGGCTTTCCTCCTCACTATTTACGACACCACCAATTTTCGTGTCATCTGCGAACTTACTGATCATACCTCCTATATTCACATCGAAATCATTAATGTACACTACAAACAGCAAGGGTCCCAGCACCGATCCCTGCGGTACACCACTGGTCACAGGCTTCCACTCGCAAAAACAACCCTCGACCATCACCCTCTGCCTCCTGCCACTAAGCCAATTTTGGATCCAATTTGCCAAATTGCCCTGGATTCCATGGGCTCTTACCTTCTTAACCAATCTCCCATGCAGGACCTTAGACACGATCTCCCCCGTGACAAAGCCATGCTGACTATCCCTGATTAATCCCTGCCTTTCCAAGTGGAGATTAATCCTGTCCCTCAGAATGTTTTCCAATAGTTTCCCTATTTATTAGCTTTTTTTATATTGATTTATTTTTATTTCCATTTCACCCTATGTGCCCCTCTCCATCTGCATGCTGAAAGCATGTAAGGATTACGGGTGGCCAAATGCAGACAGAGCCCCACACTTCACAAGTGTCAATCTGGGGACATTGAAATACTGACAACACCAGTTACTCCTCCTTTCATTGCCTATGTACTTCCTGCACTTTCAATACTGCGTCAAGTGACCTGACCAGGACTGGGACCTTGCCAAGTGCAAAATTTATTATGAATGTATCCAAGGTTAAGACTTGGAGCTGGGTCTCCCAGTTTGTGTTATAGGGCATTCATCAATAAGCTACTGTGCAAGAGGCTTTCCTTTCCACTCCCGGAAATCATATTGTTCTAAAAACATTACCTTGGCAATATTAGTTAGATCTGCTTAAACAGGATTGGATTTTGTGGCGGTGGCACTGGAAGCAGGTGCCTCTTCCACTTGAATATTGAGCGGCTGGCTGCACGCAATCTCACGGCGGCCAGTCAATTAACTCAGGGGAGGCTTGGGGGTGGTCCAGTTGAGCAGAAAAGGTGGGAAGTAAGATGGCGATGGTGGCATCAGGTGATGCTATAGTAGGTGCTGGCGCCCTATTTATATGGCTGTAAGTCCTGCATTCGCTGCTGCCTGCTCTGAAAGAGCCTCTGCCTGACTGCAGCAGTCTGCCAAGGAGCTGAACGGAAGCCTGCAGCAAGAATGGCAGAAGGAAGACCCCGGGTGGCCCCTTAGTTCAGTGATGCCTCCCTGCAGGTTCTCCTCCAGGCTGCAAGGGGAAAGAGGCAGGTCCTTTTCCCCAGGGATGGGAGGAGGAGACCAGCCTGCCTGGCCAAGCAAGCCTGGACGGAGATTGCAAGCAAAGTCAGCAGCTGTGGGGTCAGCTAGAGAACAAAGAACCAGTGCTGCAAGTGAGTCAATGTCCTCCATCGGTCTGCCAAAGTGAGAAGTCCATGCCTTTTTACAGTTCGGGCCTTGCATGTGGTAACGCAAAAGGGTGCAGTTAGTGGAGAAGGAGTGACCACCAAGTCGGTGGCAAAGGGGTCAGGAAGTAGCATATTAGAATTAGAATTAGAACATTACAGCGCAGTACAGGCCCTTCGGCCCTCGATGTTGCGCCGACCAGTGAAACCATCTGACCTACACTATTCCATTTTCATCCATATGTCTATCCAATGACCACTTAAATGCCCTTAAAGTTGGCGAGTCTACTACTGTTGCAGGCAGGGCGTTCCACGCCCCTACTACTCTCTGAGTAAAGAAACTACCTCTGACATCTGTCCGATATCTATCACCCCTCAACTTAAAGCTATGTCCCCTCGTGTTTGCCATCACCATCCGAGAAAAAAGACTCTCACTATCCACCCTATCTAACCCTCTGATTATCTTATATTTCTCTATTAAGTCACCTCTCCTCCTCCTTCTCTCCAACGAAAACAACCTCAAGTCCCTCAGCCTTTCCTCGTAAGACCTTCCCTCCATACCAGGCAACATCCTAGTAAATCTCCTCTGCACCCTTTCCATAGCTTCCATATCCTTCCTATAATGCGGTGACCAGAACTGCACGCAATACTCCAGGTGCGGTCTCACCAGAGTTTTGTACAGCTGCAGCATGACCTCGTGGCTCCGAAACTCGATCCCCCTACTAATAAAAGCTAACACACCATATGCCTTCTTAACAGCCCTATTAACCTGGGTAGCAACCTTCAGGGATTTATGCACCTGGACACCAAGATCTCTCTGTTCATCTACACTACCAATAATCTTCCCATTAGCCCAGTACTCTGCATTCCTGTTACTCCTTCCAAAGTGAATCACCTCGCACTTTTCCGCATTAAACTCCATTTGCCATCTCTCAGCCCAGCTCTGCAGCCTATCTATGTCCCTCTGTACCCTACAACATCCTTCGGCACTATCCACAACTCCCCCGACCTTAGTGTCATCCGCAAATTTACTAACCCACCCTTCTACACCCTCTTCCAGGTCATTTATAAAAATGACAAACAGCAGTGGCCCCAAAACAGATCCTTGCGGTACACCACTAGTAACTAAACTCCAGGATGAACATTTGCCATCAACCACCACCCTCTGTCTTCTTTCAGCTAGCCAATTTCTGATCCAAAGCTCTAAATCACCTTCAACCCCATACTTCCGTATTTTCTGCAATAGCCTACCATGGGGAACCTTATCAAACGCCTTACTGAAATCCATATACACCACATCCACTGCTTTACCCTCATCCACCTGTTTGGTCACCTTCTCGAAAAGCTCAATAAGGTTTGTGAGGCACGACCTACCCGTCACAAAACCGTGCTGACTATCGCTAATGAACTTATTCTTTTCAAGATGATTATAAATCCTGTCTCTTCTAACCTTTTCCAACATTTTACCCACAACCGAAGTAAGGCTCACAGGTCTATAATTACCAGGGCTGTCTCTACTCCCCTTCTTGAACAAGGGGACAACATTTGCTATCCTCCAGTCTTCCGGCACTATTCCTGTCGACAATGACGACATAAAGATCAAGGACAAAGGCTCTGCAATCTCCTCCCTAGCTTCCCAGAGAATCCTAGGATAAATCCCATCTGGCCCAGGGGATTTATCTATTTTCACACTTTCCAAAATTGATAACACCTCCTCCTTGTGAACCTCAATCCCATCTAGCCTAGTAGCCTGAATCTCAGTATTCTCCTCGACAACAATTTCTTTCTCTACTGTAAATACTGACGCAAAATATTCATTTAACACTTCCCCTACCTCCTCTGATTCCACACACAACTTCCCACTACTATCCTTGATTGGCCCTAATCGAACTCTAGTCATTCTTTTATTCCTGATATACCTATAGAAAGCCTTAGGGTTTTCCCTGATCCTATCCGCCAATGACTTCTCGTGTCCTCTCCTTGCTCTTCTTAGCCCTCCCTTTAGATCCTTCCTGGCTAGCTTGTAACTCTCAAGCGCCCTAACTGAGCCTTCACGTCTCATCCTAACATAAGCTTTCTTCTTCCTCTTGACAAGCGCTTCAACTTCTTTAGTAAACCACGGCTCCCTCGCTCGACAACTTCCTCCCTGCCTCACAGGTACATGCTTATCAAGGACACGCAGTAGCTGCTCCTTGAATAAGCTCCACATTTCGATTGTTCCCATCCCCTGCAGTTTCCTTCCCCATCCTACGCATCCTAAATCTTGCCTAATCGCATCATAATTTCCTTTCCCCCAGCTATAATTTTTGCCCTGCGGTATATACCTGTCCCTGCCCATCGCTAAGGTAAACCTAACCGAATTGTGATCACTATCACCAAAGTGCTCACCTACATCTAAATCTAACACCTGGCCGGGTTCATTACCCAGTACCAAATCCAATGTGGCATCGCCCCTGGTTGGCCTGTCTACATACTGTGTCAGAAAACCCTCCTGCACACACTGGACAAAAACTGACCCATCTAAAGTACTCGAACTATAGTATTTCCAGTCGATATTTGGAAAGTTAAAGTCCCCCATAACAACTACCCTGTTACTCTCGCCCCTGTCGAGAATCATCTTCGCTATCCTTTCCTCTACATCTCTGGAACTATTTGGAGGTCTATAAAAGACTCCCAACAGGGTGACCTCACCTCTCCTGTTTCTAACCTCGGCCCATACTACCTCCGTAGACGAGTCCTCAAATGTCCTTTCTGTCGCTGTAATACTCTCCTTGATTAACAATGCCACACCCCCCCCTCTTTTACCATCTTCTCTGTTCTTACTGAAACATCTAAATCCCGGAACCTGCAACATCCATTCCTGCCCCTGCTCTACCCATGTCTCCGAAATGGCCACTACATCGAGATCCCAGGTACCAACCCATGCTGCAAGCTCACCCACCTTATTCCGGATGCTCCTGGCGTTGAAGTAGACACACTTTAAACCAGGTTCTTGCTTGCCAGTGCCCTCTTGCGTCTTTGTAACCTTATCCCTGACCTCACTACTCTCAACATCCTGTACACTGGCACTACATTTTAGGTTCCCATTCCCCTGCTGAATTAGTTTAAACCCCCCCGAAGAGCACTAGCAAATCTCCCCCCCCAGGATATTGGTACCCCTCTGGTTCAGGTGAAGACCATCCTGTTTGTAGAGGTCCCACCTACCCCAGAAAGAGCCCCAATTATCCAGGAAACCAAAACCCTCCCTCCTGCACCATCCCTGCAGCCACGTGTTCAACTCCTCTCTCTCCCTATTCCTCGCTTCGCTATCACGTGGCACGGGCAACAACCCAGAGATAACAACTCTGTTTGTTCTCGCTCTAAGCTTCCACCCTAGCTGCCTGAATTTCTGTCTTAAATCCCCATCTCTCTTCCTACCTATGTCGTTGGTGCCTATATGAACCACGACTTGGGGCTGCTCCCCCTCCCCCTTAAGGATCCCAAAAACACGATCCGAGACATCATGAACCCTGGCACCTGGGAGGCAACATACCAACCGTGAGTCTCTCTCGTTCCCACAGAACCTCCTATCTGTTCCCCTAACTATGGAGTCCCCAATGACTAATGCTCTGCTCCTCTTCCCCCTTCCCTTCTGAGCAACAGGGACAGACTCTGTGCCAGAGACCTGTACCCCATTGCTTACCCCTGGTAAGTCGTCCCCCGCAACAGTATCCAAAACGGTATACCTGTTGTTGAGGGAAACGGCCACAGGGGATCCCTGCACTGCCTGCTGGTTCCCTCTCCTTCCCCTGACGGTAACCCATCTACCTACTTCTTTTACCTGAGGTGTGACTACCTCCCCATAACTCCTCTCAATAACCCCCTCCGCCTCCCGAATGATCCGAAGTTCATCCAGCTCCAGCTCCAGTTCCCTAACGCGGTTCTCGAGGAGCTGGAGTTGGGTGCACTTCCCGCAGATGCAGTCAGCAGGGACACTCTCGGCGACCCTTACCTCCCACATTCTGCAGGAGGAATATACAACTGCCTTAACTTCCATTCCCTCTATTCTAAATTCCCAACAAATCTACTGAAAAACCAATATCCTGTCAGAGATGTGAGTGCTTTTTGGTGCGAGGCACCCGTTTGTCATTGCTGACCCCCACAAGGTCC
This sequence comes from Heterodontus francisci, assembly GCF_036365525.1. NCBI lineage: Eukaryota > Metazoa > Chordata > Chondrichthyes > Heterodontiformes > Heterodontidae > Heterodontus > Heterodontus francisci. Next base: position 45,697,610 of record NC_090389.1, on the reverse strand, counting down.
TTCAAGAGTGGCTGCATGCAGGAGGCATTCGTGTGTCCCCATCATGGACCGCTGGGTTGTCACCAGCATAGGCATTGTGGTTGCCTCGGTGGGGAAACTAACAGTGTTCATTTTTGTGCTTGCAGGAGAAGACAGCACACGACAGCAAGGAAAGCACCAAGACTGGTGGAGGGGCACCGTACCTACACATCCTGAGCCCCATGGAGGAGGAAGCCTTAGAGCTGGCAGGGCAGCAGGGAGACCACACTATCGCCGATGGTGAAGCAGGAATGCCCATTCAAGAGGATGAGTGAATGAGTGCAACGGCACAAGAACACAAGAATTAGGATCACGTGTAGGCCATGATGGTTGGCTGAGAGAGCCAGCACTGACATCCTGCTTCCTAGCTGCTTCCTTTTCACCAGGTGAGGCTCTGAAGCCCTGTGGTTCCTGTGTGTCATCAGTAAAATCAGAAATGTGCCGTAAAATTCCAGTTAATTGGCCTATTAAAAACTTTAATTGCTCTCCCACCACATGGATGTACCAAGTCTTCCCTCCATGGTTGCCATCATCGGTAAAATCCGGAATTGACATAAAGACGTTGGACTTCTGGCCAAACATGTTTTGTTAGCATTTTACAGCCCCACTCCACCTCCAAACACGTTCTAAGTGGCCTGGTAAAATTGCGGCCTAACGTTTAAAGCCTTTGGCTAGATTTCTGAGCACAGCTGTGAGTTTATTTGTTTTAAATTACTTGTCAAGAACTAGACACCACTAACAAAATATTGACATTGTACCAGTCCAAGAGCATACTGACAGTTCGTTTGTGACGGGGAGTGGATTGCTGAATCAAAGCTCTGGAAGCTATTGAAATGAGACGCTGTCTGCTGACTTCTTTTGAAGAGGTTGGAATTGAGTGATGGGACTTGTTTGTTCCGTTGATTACTGGCATACTGTCCACTCTTTGTTCCTGCCAAGTGCGGTGTGTGATTTCCTTACAACTCACCTGTTGGGGTTAGATAGCAAAACAATCTGCAGCAACACCTTTGACCCTGTGGCTCCTTGATGATTTAGATTCCAACATCTCTTGAAGTTTTCTTTTTATGGGATTCGTGAGACTTTTAAATCTTTTTAGTTTGAAGGAAGACCCCTTCCCCCATCCCCACCCCATTGAGAGAGTTCACAAGTGGACATTTTAAAAATCTGCATCAGTAAATTCCAGAATAGGGACTGAAGTATTAAGCAGACTTTTCTGGTTCTGACAGGACAGGCTGAGGCCTAAGGTTTCTGGCTGTATAATTAAAGTTTAATGGAGTCATCCTGCATCGCACTCTAGACACTTGTCCCCACCAATACCACAACATAAATCATGGTCTATGAGATACAAATACATTCTCTGGTTTCCCTATTGTTTGGATAGATGTAAATTTCATCAAAGAGAGGCGCTGAGTCATTGACCCACAATTATGCATTATTGGCAACGTGGTATTCTATATCACATGAACATGCAATCAAAATGTTGTTGATTGACCCCCCTCTATTATACAGTCACAAAAATAATTACCAATATGGATTACGATTGGGCCCATATTACTTCAACCAACCAGAAGCACATGCAATCACATCCACTTGTTTCTTAAATATTTCCAGGGTTTTCTCTTCCACCACTCTACTGGGAATTCCATTGAAAACTTTGATCACTCTGTGCATGGAAAACGTCTTGATACCTTTCATTAGTTTGAACCTATGTTTCCTTGTTTTACTCTTGCAATTTAATTCCAGATCTACATTTTTCTAGACCATGGATGACATATAGGATTGGGCTGACAAACAGCAGGTAACATTTGCACTACCTAAGTGCCAGAAAATGACCTTCTTGAATAAGACAAAGCCAAGCAACCTGAGGATATGGAGGTAGAAACTTAGCTTTGGGTCAAATAGGACAGCGAGGTTGCAAGGAATCAGATTCAGCCTGAAACAATAGGCAGGTAGGAGGATGGAATCAGTGATTAGTAAATAATACTTAACCATGCTGACCTTGTGGTCCTCCTAAACCTTGTCCTGCAGTGGAGAGGGATCTGGAGCATTAGGATGTTCCCATTCACTAACTGTGCCTCTTCATTTCACATGGTCCTAACTGCTGTATTGTTATGTCTCTTGCTATCCACTCTCATCATTCCATCCACTCCCCCCACCCCCCAACCATCCACCATTTAGAAGTATATTTATGTTACGCTGAGAAGTTTGAGGCTCTCTTCTTATTAGTTCATGTTGAATCCTTATCTTCAACTTGTTGCCTGTTAGATTTGCTTTAATAAAGATGAATTTGAATTCAAAAAAAGGATTAAATTGACATTCTGATTCCTGTTACTTCATCTTGCCAGCACTTTCATGCAGGGATGTAACACCTGGAACAACCTGGTTCCAGTTGCGGCAATGCTGAGTAATTCAATTCTCACTGGAGATGGTACTAATGAGTGCTTAGTCCAGGTGCACTTAACAGGTATACAGTAATTCAGTAAATAACAATTTAATTCTGACCTGTAAATATGATTTGAGTGTAATTCAGACAAAAAACATTTTTCATTTATACATAATTTCCTACAATTTTTCTCTGTAAACGTCCTGCTTACCCTTCTTTTTCTCAAAGGTATATTGGGCTTTGGTTTCATATGCATCAATACCTGATTTTCCATACTTCAGAAGTAAGCATACATAGCAGTTAATTAACTGTGGAAACCATCAGTGCCAAGCCTGATGCTGTCTTTACTCAATTTCCATGTGGGATATTTTTGTTAATTAGAAGAAGGCACCTTTATCATTTAATTCTTCCCTGACTCAGTTATATTTCGATTTATTATAGTATATTTCCTCCTTCCTCCCTATCCCCCTCTCCCAGTTCCAAAATTACAATTACTAAGTCAACGCAGACCAGGGATTGAATCTATGATCTTCCTGATGCTTGTTTACACTTTGGACATGGATGGAGGCAAGGGAAAGGTAATCTTCTGTATTATAAATGGAATAAGCTGAACTTAAAGGACATTGTGGGGGGGAGGGGGGGGGGTGGTTAGTGCAGACAGGTGGGAAGATATTTTGTTTAGTGTCTCAACTTTTATTCATTGAAAGTGCTGGGCTATAAGTTGTCTCTTCCTTGCTCTGGCTGCTGGCTCTCCTGTTTCACATGCTCTCCTTCCTGCATACCCTCAACATAATGTTGGGAGAGAAGGACTTCTGGTCTCCATCACCCCCTCTGGTTCTGGAATCAGCAAGCCTTCCTTCACAGCAATGTTATGTAGCTACAATGATTCTCGAATCTCCTGTTGGACTGTATTCTGCATTGTAGGCACTCAAAATGAGGCTTCAGAATGCCTATTTTTTGCTCCATTGCACTGCTTGTACTGGGTAAGGGCTTCACTGTATTTATTGTACTCTACCACTGGAAGCCTCACTGGAATCATAAACTATGACTTTCAGGAAAGTTCCAACATCCAGCCACTAATCAGGCAACTAGTGAGGTGGTTTAATCTATGCTTAAGCAACATGTCCATCTCAACATGTCTTAAATACACAGAGACACAACCATGCATAAAAAACTAAGGGAAACAGAAACTTGAGTATTGCTGAAAACAGACATTTTGTCAAAGCTTTTTGTCCTGCACTTATCAGGACAATTCGCAAGTATACCAATGTAAGGGAAAGCAACAGATTTATACTGAATGAGAAGAGAATGCTTAATGGTTGGCAAATGGACTCTGGTAGAGGTGTTGCCATGAAGAATGCACCAGTCTATGGCGACTGGCAGTTAACTGCTAAGCTTTGTTTGAAATTTAAACCAGGGAGCTTGACTCTGATTGGTAAGGCATTGCCCTGAGGAATGAACCCGTGAATGGCTGTCGCTTATTTTGTTTAGGTGAAACAGGTGCAATGTGTGTACATGTTCTTTCTGTCTGCAAAGAACACGGCCCTATGTATTAATGTATGTAGCTTCCAGAACGAGCAAATGTGCCACACAGTGAGCCTGACTGACAATGTTAAATTGGTTGTCAGCATAATTCTTAGCACACTGAGGATTATTTAGCAAATGTTGTCCAATTGCAAAATCACATCTAATGTTGGACACTCTGCTTTGAATTTTGCAAGCACGGGCTGTTTGGATACGGCCTGTACCTTGCTCGTAATAGCAGAAGGGACGTGTTATTTGATACGATCTGCCAAACTTTGGGAGGTACAGCCTATATACGTAGCATCACCCTGGCATTGAAATTCATATATCACATTACTCATTTGTGTGATAGGCATGTACACACACTGCGCCTGTTCAGCTAAACAAAATAAACGACAGCCCTTTAAAGATGGTGCCAGCACTTGCCTTTGAGTCAGGTGACGTTGTCATTGGCACTTCATTGCCCACCTCCACTCGTCAATTGGATGGGCCCGTACCTCCAGGCCATTAATTGGCCGGTCGCTGTGTGATTGCGTTCGGCTGGCCGCATGTTGCTTGTGGGCAAGCGGCACCCGCTTCTGTTGCTGCCGTTGTGACCCGCGCTGCCTGAATAAAATTCAGCCCATGAAGGGTATCGTATTGCAGTAGAACTTACAGGCACAATAACAATGTTTCTTTCTAAGATGCTTTTTACTTTACTGTAGTGCTGCTGACCCAGGTGCATTTGTCTTATGTAGTCAACCATAATGCCAAATGGAGCAGTTTCCACGGGACTTAGGCTTTTTGTGCATTAGGGAAAGTACACTTAAGTTGTTGTTTCACACAAAAGGGAGCTTGGGTGGCAGAAGAGTAAAGCAGGGTGTCATGGATGAAATGATCCATCTATTATGATGGATCTCTGCCCATCTAGCACCTCACAATTTTCCAGTTGGATTTTCCGGTTATACTGGAGATGCCCACCTGTTTTCCAGCTGCAAAGTTTAAACAGGGTCCCAAAGACACAATTTACTGGAATTTGCACCAGAATGAGACTGAACCATAAACCTGCTCATGTAAAGTAGACAACCAAGGTTGCCAGGAACAGTGCTGTATGCAGAAGTCTATTAAGGAGGCCGATAAGAATATTTATAGTTTCAGGTTGTTTTTCCAGCTTATTTGTGTTATTTGTTCAGGAGGCTTTGCATCCAGTGTTTTGACATGCACTTTTAAAAAAATGTTTACAATATTGACACAATTGGTTGCCTCTTCTCTTAATTTAGTTTTTTGGAGGAAGAAGAGGAGGAGCAACAGGAGGATGTTCGGCCAGGTCAAACTACACCCAAGACAGACTCACCCAGTAGTACCTATATTTACTGGCAGAGATGCATCTTCCTTGAATTGTCACAAATGCTTTACCTGCTGATTCTTTGAATCACCAGGAAGGCACTGATAGAGTTGTGCCATCTTGCTGCTAACATTGGATTAGCATCGCCAGTGACAGTAACAGTGAGCTGTGCCCCCAAGTTCTCTGCCTCTGACTCTTTCAATGCATGTTGCAATGTACTCCTGTGGAGTGGCAAACTGTGCCAGTTTTCTCACTATATTCTCACTCAGCACCATGTTCAGTGTACCAGCCATGAATTGTGGGAGTCGAGTGCTGCGCTGCTCTACCCCTCGGCTAAAGACTTGGTTTCTTACCCCCATATTTATTGTGCAAACCTCGGTATTATCATCCATTTTTGATATCCAAACAGCCTTTGCAATGGCTGTAAAACAAAATAAAATTATTTGAACCCTTTGTAAAGGCTCCCAATATTCTTGTACTCACGTGTGACCAGTTACCTATAAGTGGCCTCATGCCTTTAATTATTCCACCCCCACACTCCCCAAAAAAAGTTAGCTCTTATTTCCAGGTGAAATGTGAGCTGAGAATTCAGCCGTATAAATTATGCTGCGATCCTGTAAAATCAAGTTGGGACAGTACACTGTCAGTGAGGTGGGTGATGTATTTCACAAATGTTTGAACAAAGAGTCGATGCAAAAAAATCTACCTTAATGCGTTAATTTACCAATAAACAATGTAACCAAGTAGAATGATATGTTGAATAACAGTGCAAAACTAGCCCAGGTGGAAATCCCATCAGCAGTCTGCTTGAAACATGCAAATTAGGCTGACCCTGGGAAATTTGCGAGGTCAATACTAAGTCGGTTCAGATGGCAGTAAACCTGCCTGGCCCAGTTCCCACAGCAAAGTTGCTGCACAGTAAAGTCTGGCCCTATGATATTCCTGAAGCCTTAGTTGATAGTTTATTCTCTCTGGCAGCTTCTTAGAGCCACATAGAATACTGACCAAATTATCCCAAAATGATAGTCACACTTTTTACACAGCCCACTGATTATATGGAAGGTTCCAGATGTGTCTAGACGGTCCAAGAAGGTTTCATAATGCTTCTTAAGCATATAGGAGGTTCTCAATAGTTTAAGACTTCCAAATTTTCAGGATATTATAGAAAGCTGTTAAAACTTCAAATTGTTATGACGGAAAACTTGGTTACGGAACAAAAGCAACAAGCTCATACAAAAGCAAAATACTGCAGATGCTGGAAAGCAAAGAGTGCATTTTCCCCCAAAGAAAAGTCTCCGGAATCCACTGATCTGCAATGCATCCAATGGATGCTAAGTTTAATTAATAGTAAACTAATAAAATTACCACTACACTCACCCTGCCCACATGTGATATTCTTAAATGAAAATAAAGCAAGTTAGTTGCCTGTTAATATTTTAAACTGAAGAGTGCCTTGCAGCCCAGTTGACTGAAGCACCGCAAAGGATTCAGTCTACGATGTAAAGGGGGATCCTTTGCAATGGATTAAATCAATTTGTATGATATCGAATTAACAACTTCACCCTACTTACATTCTCAGTTTTACCGAGAATCAGCTGCAACTTCTTAACCAAGGCAAGCTTACAATTCAGATATAAATTTGGCCTGTTTTTCTTTAAGAATGAAGTGTGGCACAGAAAGTCAAGTCACATTGATTAATTCACAGGTGTTAAAAACATTGAATGCAATATTTCTCATGCTGATCTGCATAGAAATAATAATTATCCAGAATGGGCAGCTACAAGCTATGTAATCTTCTCTGCGGGGTCCAGATGGCGTCAGAAATTGATGGGAAAACTTTAATAGTTTAGGAATGCCTTTTACACTTCTAGTTGTCTCTTATATTTTCTAAATGTAATCTTAAAGACAAGCTAAACAAAATTGTCAGCTGCTGGATGAAAGTTTTGTATAAGATGTGATGATTGCTGTTAATTTAATTAGTTTGTCTCAGAAATGGGAATCTCCTGCGATTTTGCTGCAATCAAATAATATCATTCTGTGACCCTAGAAAATTTGGGAAGGACTTTTTGCAATAGTACAGGCCTATTAGGAAGTAAAATAAGTAGACCTGGTCTTAAACAGATTCGTCTAGTACTGGGACACAGGACTATCAGAAATGAAGTGAATTTGCTACCTCACTGAATCCAAAACACTAGTGATGATCTACATCTATGTTGTAGTCAGATAGTTGGACTCATTATTTCAACATGGGACAAATCCAGGAAGATGCTGTGAATACAGCATAACTAAATTATAACATATTGGGAGGTAATTTCCTCATCGTGTTCAGCGCATTAACAGTGTATAAAAGGTGTCGGAAATGGTTTGGGTGGGAAAATCAGGTGGAAGCCTGTTTATCACCATTAAAATGCTCTCCCTCATTTTCCCCTTCCTTCAATCTGCCTTTGAGTCCACACTGACCTCATTTCTTCACAGCGAGGGCCAGTGGTGTAGCAGCTGTGGGTTTCCTAGCTTTCACTGCTAATGTACTTTGGTAAGTTGGACTGAGATATATGAGGCGTAGCAGCTGCTGGGATCACTGATCAAAGCAGAAGTGGTGAGAGCGGAGAAGTGGGGGTGTGGATTCGGGCGAGTGTGAGCCTGAAGAGCCTGGAAAGTCTAAACACTGATTTCTGCCACTGGGACACATTTCTTAAAGCACTTTTTTCTGATTTCTGACTATAAATACTCGTTCTTGCTTCTGCTGCTTCTGACACAGTCAGTCCATTGGCCACTCAGGAAGCAGATGTAGCATTTCCTATGACCATACTCTTGCATTCCATTATCGTGGAGGAAGTGGAGCAGTAGCACAGGATAAAACTAATGGGAATCAGTCACCGTTTAATGAGAACACATCCTACTCCAGGTATTAACCTCCACCCATCCCCCCTCCATAGAATATAAACAATATGTAGGTCTTTTAAGGACCTTACTGAGCAGTTGGACAGAGCTATTCACTATTCTGTCATTAACACTCTCTCTTCACTAATGCTTTGTCATTCACCACACCATTAGCACACTCCCTTTGCTTTTGCCCTCTTCCCTATCACACACCTTTCCTTTTGTTCTCTTTCTCCCCCACCACTGCTTCACTTGTTTAAATCCTATTATATTTCTAACCTTTGCCAGTTCTGATGAAAGGTCACAGACCTGAAATGTTAACTCTGCTTCTCTCTTCCCAGATGCTACGAGACCTGCTGAGTATTTCCAGCACTTTCTGTTTTTATTTCTTCTTCTTCTTTGGCCTCCTTGTCTCAAGAGACAATGGGTAAGCGCCTGGAGGTGGTCAGTGGTTTGTGGAGCAGCGCCTGGAGTGGCTATAAAGGCCAATTCTAGAGTGACAGACTCTTCCACAGGTGCTGCAGATAAAATTGGTTGTCGGGGCTGTTACACAGTTGGCCCTCTCCTTGCGCTTCTGTCTTTTTTCCTGCCAACTGCTAAGTCTTTTCGACTTGCCACGCTTTAGCCCTGCCTTTATGGTTGCCCGCCAGCTCTGGCGATCGCTGGCAACTGACTCCTACGACTTGTGATCAATGTCACAGGACTTCATGTCGCGTTTGCAGACGTCTTTAAAGCGGAGCCATGGACGGCCGGTGGGTCTGGTACCAGTGACGAGCTCGCTGTACAATGTGTACTTGGGGATCCTGCCATCTTCCATGCGGCTCACATGGCCAAGCCATCTCAGGCGCCGCTGGCTTAGTAGGGTGTATATGCTGTGGATGTTGACCACCTCGAGGACCTCTGTGTTGGAGATACGGTCCTGCCACCTGATGTCAAGGATTCTCCGGAGGCAGCGAAGATGGAATGAATTGAGATGTCGCTCTTGGCTGACGTACGTTGTCCAGAGTTCATTTCAGAGTTTTTCAGAGTATTTCAGAGTTCCAGCATCTGCAGTACTTTGCTTTTATTGTTATGTACCTAAGGATATTCAATTTCAGCAAACAAGCAATAGAGATTATCTGTGACTTGCTGCATGGCACAAGATCATTTCAGGCAGCCATGGGGGAATCTCTGCTGCATCAGCCAAGATGCAGTAGAGGCATGCATTCATCAGACTACTGACATCTTTTACAGGAGAACAGACCAATTCACTGCCTTTGCCATTACAGCAACACAGCAGAAAGATAGGGCCTGCAGCCAGGGAAGGGGCAATGGGTAGCACAGGTGCCAGCTCACTGGAGTGTGAGGTTGCATGTGAGTTCTGCTGCAGAGGACTCAGATGAGGAATTTGATGGTCTAGAAGAGGGTGTCCAACATACGGCCCTTGGGCCAGGATCCGGCCTACCAAAGGTTTCTATCTGGCCCACCAATCGATTCTGGATTCATGTTGTATATTCACAATGCGATTTGGGAACAACATAAAACCAATGCAATTTAGTATTGCCTGACGTAAGGTCATAAACAATGGTCAAACATCAATGAAGCCCCAGGAATTACAAGTATCCAGGAAATATGTTAACTTCACGACTCTCCCTCGGTTCAAATAAATTTATTCTTTCCCACGGGGTCACCCCGACAGGACAACCTACTCTCATTACCGAGTGTGAACACGAGTCCAGTTTGATGCTGGAATTCCCAACGAAACCAACTATTTAACTCTCCAACTCGCCACACTTTACAGTTACAGCCAGGGCCACCTGTAACTGAATTGTTTTAGCAGCACAATCCTGTCAGAAGTGCGCATTTCAACATTATTTATATTGATTTCAAATGAAGATACAGGGTGTGGGGTGAGATTGGGGACGTGGGATTAGGTTTGATACCTGAGCAAAAAGGCACAGCAGAAGCGAGAGACTGAATTGTTCTGAGGTGTAATTATGTCTAGTTCTATGTTGGGAATATGACTACTGGCCGCCTAGCCCAGCAATTCTCTATGGCATATAATCTTTCTGGATATTTTGCAGATGTAGGAAATCAACAATAACTTGCATTTATGTCCCAATATGACACCTACTCATATTTCTATCCTTATTCCTGATCCTGTCATGTCTATGCTCCTAAATTCTGTGCTTATCCAGACCTAATACATTGGAACAAATTCTCACTTACCTACCTGGTCTTGCAGTTTGAGATTCACTTTATCCATCTGGCAGCCGATTCTTTTTTAAACAAAATATAACGTATTTATTCAAAAAATCTTTTATTTAATTTTATAAGTGACATTTTGACAGCTGACAGATCTGGTATCTCTTACTTTGGAGTGAGAAGGATTGACAAACACTGCAGAATTCATGCTCCATATAGTTGTAGAATCATTCGGGCTCTTTCAGAAGTAAATGCAGGAATTGATGGAAATGCACAGTAACCCATTTGAACTATGTAAAGAGGGAGACACGTTGATGTAATTAACCCTCTATCACACCCATCTTATGCACAGATACTTTGTACTCTATACTGACAGAGGATTCAAGAACATCAGAGATACTGCAGGTGACAAGAGAGGGGCGAACATAATATCTAGAATGTAAAATACAATAAGCAAATTTCTCTGGAATGGTATATTATATTTTGTTGTTTGTATTTATATTTTAAGATATTTCCACTTCTCTAGTCCAGTCAGTTTATTGGTTGGGTTCTGTTGCTTGTATTCACCCAATACTGTGGAATATATAGAAGAGTGAATAAATTGAATTCCTGGAGAAAGAGTTGGAGTGATGACTGAGAGTCTTCTGTGGTGTGGTTGATTTGTGGATTGGCTTCTGGTGATGATGTTTCTTTATCACTCTGTCTGTCCACTAAAAAGTGGTGGGATGTATCTTGGAAACGTCTGTGAGCATTTTTCTCATCACCTTTATCTATCACATGAGAACCCATGAGCTTCTGGAATTTACATTTTGTTCAGTTTGTTACGATTTATAACTGTTGGTCACAAGCTGTCAGTGAGTGAACATTTTTAATGTGACCTCCCCCTCACCACTCCCCCCCCACCCCCCCCACCCCAGTTATGCTCTAATGCTACAAAACTTGAGAAGGCCACAGCACAGCGGGTTTTTGGCAATGGTGTTTGCACCAGCCACCACTCTGATCTCTCTGCTATAGACCAGCCTACATCTCTTCTACTTCCCAAATTTCTTTTAACGGATGTACTCCCTGTGGCAAAACATTCCATGTTCCAACAACTCTAAATAATGGCATTTCTTCAAATCCTCTCCTAACCTCTATGTGACAATTTAAAATTGGCAATTATCACTGTCTCCTCATCTAGAGAATATAGTGTTTCCTTATTCATCTTCCAAAAAAACCCATCATAATTTTCTACAAATTTCTATTAAATCTCCTCTTCTGCTCCAGTGGAAACAGTTCCAGTATCCTAACTCTCTGCTGATAACTCTCGATCCACATCCACCACCATCCTGGTGAAGTTGTTCGCGGATCCATTTGGAATTGATACCACTGATGCTCATGACATGTTCCAACTGGAACTAATTGAGATCCAAAATGATAATGACGTGAAGAGAGCTTTCACAGAGCATGACCTTCTGATATTTTATAGTCAATATGTTCCCACAGTGTCTTATCCAAATCTATAAAAACATGCCCTTCAATTCATTACACTGTTTGGAAGTACATATTGCTGCTAATAGCTTTTTTTCAAGAATGAAAAGCATCAAAATGAGATCGAGATCACTCCTGACAGATGGACATCTATCTGGAATACTTTGCATCACTACATCAAGTATGCAGACAGATATTGACTACTTGTGCAAGCAAAAACAATGCCAGGTACTTCACTAAATCAGTGTTCAAAGTGACGAAAAAGCAAGTTAATGAATTAGTCTCCTCATTTAAAGTGTGTTCCCAAAAATGCACATTTTTGTTGTTTTGATTAGTAGTAAGATAAATTTCCAATGCCTTTATATTTCCAAAATTTTCTCACTGGCCTCCTATGTAGGAGAAAAATTGTAACGTGGCCCCTCATGCGAAAAGGTTGGGCGCCCCTGGTCTAGGATATAAAAGAAGGATGATGGGTATACAAAATGAAATGTTTGTTGCATTGGGAAGTCTGCAGATAATCTGCGATCAATGTCAAGGAGCATGGGGGAGTCCAACACCAACTTGGCATGGGGCTTTGCACAGAAGTGGAGTCCCATTCTTTCCAGCATGGAAGAGGTAGCAAAATCCATCTAAACTCTTGTGGACCCAACCATGACACAGCATCTGATGGCTGATATCTCAGTTTCCATTGCAGCACAAGAAGCTTCCACCAAAAGCCTGAGTGCTGCAGTGGATGCTCAGATTGAAATCATACAAACGCAGACTGCTGCCATCATGGCTGAGGACACCAGTGTTCAAAAGGACTCGCAGGGTGTCACAGCAGTCCTGCAATCTGTCCTCCAACAGATTGCTAGGATTGCTTAGACATGTCCTGGGGGAGTAACAGTGGTTCCATGGAGCATGAACCTACTGTACTATCTCAGAATGGCAGCAATCTTCCTCCTACCACTGCCAGTCCATCAGTGCTTCTTCCTACAACTGCCACTCCATCAGTGCACTTGCTGTTGCCAGTCAGCAAGCTAGCTTACATTGCTGTCAGCCATACCCAGATGGTGCAGTCTGAAGCCAGGCCTTCTAGATCCAGAATAAAAGCAAAATACTGCGGATGCTGGAAATCTGAAATAAAAACAGGAAATGCTGGAACCACTCAGCAGGTCTGGCAGCATCTGTGGAAAGAGAAGCAGAGTTAACGTTTCGGGTCACCTTCCCAGCCACTAGCAATGCAGTCATTGCTCTGCTCTGAGGTTGGGTTTGTGGTTGCAGCAGTTGGCAGATTTCAGTAATGTTATCCTTCTTGACATGTAGATGTATCAAACATTGGTTGTCACTGTGGTTTGGGTAGGAGAATTGCTCTGTGAACCCCCTGGGTGGATATGGCCTCTTGTGGAGAGCCCTTACCCTATTCCTCTCTCTTCTAGCAGTTTGTCTTGCTATGTATGGCCTCTGTGCATTCTCCCTGTCATGTGAGCTTCCAAGAAGAAGGCCTACGAGTGAACCCATGTCTGGGCGCAACTGGTTTGTGCCGAAGCCTTGAAGTTAGCACCTACTAGACCACTCCCTGTAGACTGTTATAACTTGAAACAACTATGGAAAGCCCCAAAAACATGTAGAATTGTAACAACAGCCAGTAGAAATCAACCAGCAGCTAACCTATAAGTCGTTAATGAAGCCTTTAAAAAGCGCTGGTGGGGTTCCTTCCTGCAGCTGAATGTGCTTTAAGAGAGGGCTTCGGCTGGAGTGTTTGAACATGGCAGTGATGGCATCAAATCAGCATTGCATACTGGTTAATTTCATGATCTGCCTGCTCTGCATACTTCTGATGGACGCTAACAATGTGTTCGCTAATGCCTTTATCAAGATTGCATCCAACGTGCTTCATGCCAGAGGTGTGTGTACATGTCACAAACCCCATTTGAAATCCCTATCAGCACTCAAACTGTCCAAAACCAGGTGCTAGCAAGCCCAATATCTCACCCTGTATCTTTAGAAAATAATTAGACTTAGCAAGTGAAATAAAATTAAAGCCGTTACTTTTCATGTTTCTTAAACACAACAGATTGAGATGAGCATTCACAATCATATTAAAATAAGATAAAATAAGAGACTGGGAGAACATATGTCAACGTTGGTTATGAATGAGGGTGATGTTTTTCTGCCAAATGATTTTATGTGACCTTAACATACACACATACGAATTAGGAGCAGGAGTAGGCCACTCGAGTCTGCTCTGTCATTCAATAAGATCATGGCTGATCTGATTGTAACCTTAACTCCACATTCCCGCTTACCCCCAATAACCTTTCACCCTCTTGCTTATCAAGAATCTACCTACCTCTGCTTTAAAAATATTTATAGACTCTGCTTCCACTGCATTTTGAGGAAGAGAATTCCAAAGACTCGCAACCCTCTGAGAGAAAAAAATTTTACTCACCTCTTTCTTAAATGAGCCACCCTTTAGTTTTAAATAGTGACCCCTAGAGCCGAAATTTATGGTCCTGCAGCCGTAATCAATGGCAGGCGAAACCAATGGCAGCCTGTCTGCGCAGGCTGCAGGTTGCAGAGCCGCTGTGATGTTATATAGCCGGGGTGGATCGTCACCCTGATGACATGGAGGGGACGGGCTGTCCGTCCCCGGCAATGGCAAAAGCCAACTATGCGCAGGCTCTGACGCCATTTTTAAAGGGCTTCGAGCCCTATATTTCAATTTAAATATTTAAAGCTAGATTGATTTTAAAAAATTAAATAAATTGATCTTGACCCTATCCCACCTCCCCAATAACTATAGATTTAATTCCTTGCCCTTTCCCCCCCAAAAATGTACCTAGTGCACCTGACCTTCCCCTCCGCAAAGTTCATAAACTTTGCACGTAACCCTTACCACCATCCCCTACACCAATCAGATTAGTTTGACCCCGCTCCCCCCGCCCTCGCACTAAAAAAACTACCTGCTATCCCCTCCCCACCAGTGTTCTACCTCAGATCACCAGACTGGGATCTGAAGGAGCGGGAGAGCTGGCCACCAGCACCGATATTGCTCCAGGACGGACAGCGGGAATGTGAAGGTACTTAATTCATTTATTTAAATTAATTTACATATTTAAATTGGGCTCCTGTCGCCAAACGGTGGGGGGCCGCCACGAGACCTCACCGCTGCCAGAAATATGGGGCCGGGGCTTCCCAGCATCGAGGTCCGTGGTGCGCCTTTCCTGGAGGCATTTAACGGGCCCCCCTGCCACGACCCCCGACATCAGGGTTCTGTAAAATTTGCCCCTGAGTTCTAGATTCTCCCACAAGGGGAAACATCCTTTCCACATTCACCCTGTCAAGATCCTTCAGGATTATATATGTTTCAATCAAGTCGCCTCTTTCTCTTCTAAACTCCAACAGATACAAGGCTAGCATGTCCAACCTTTCCTCATAAGACAACACGTCCATTCCAGGTATTACTCTAGTAAACCTTCTCTGAACTGCTTCCAATGCATTTACATCCTTCCTTAAATAAGGAGATCAATACTGTACACAGAACTCCAGATGTGGTCTCAATAATGCCCTGTATAACTGAAGCATAACCTTCCGACTTTTGTATTCAATTCCCCTCGCAATAAACGACAACATTCTATTAGCTTTTCTAATTAATTGCTGAACCTGAATACTAACCTTTTGCGATTCATGCACTAGGACACCGAGATCCCTCTGCATCTCAGAGCTCTGCAATCTCTCACCATTTAGATAATATGCTTCTTCTTTATTCTTCCTGCCAAAATGGATAAATTCACATTTTCCCACATTATACTCCATTTGCCAGATCTTTGGCCACTCACTTAACCTATCTATATCCCTTTGTAGCCTCCTTATGCCCTCTTCACAACTTACTTTCCTACCTATCTTTGTGTCATGAGCAAATTTAGCAACCATACCTTCAGTCCCTTCATCCAAGTCATTTATATAAATTGTAAAAAGTTGAGGCCCCAGTACCAATCCCTACAGCACACAACTCGTTACATCTTGCCAACCAGAAAATGACCCATTTATGCCTACTCTGTCTTTCCTGTCAATCTTCTATCTACACCAAGAGCATTTATTTTCTGCCATAACCTTTGATGTGGCAGCTTATCGAATGCCTTCTGGAAATCTTAGTACAATACATCCACCAGTTCCTCTTTATCCACAGCAGATGTTACTTCTTCAAAGAACTCCAATAAATTAGTTAAACATGATTTGCCTTTCACAAAACCATGTTGACGCTGCCTGATTACCTTGAATTTTTCTAAGTGCCCTGCTATAACGTCTTTAATAATAGCTTTTAACATTTTCCCTAAGACAGTTGTTAAGCTAACTGGCCTATAGTTTCCTGCTTTCTGTCGCGCTCCCTTTTTGAATAAAGGAGTTACATTTGCTATTTTCCAATCTAATGGAACCTTCCCCAAATCTAGGGAATTTTTGAAAATTAAAACCAACACATCAACTATTTCACTAGCCACTTCTTTTAGGACCCTAGGATGAAGTTCAGCAGGACCTGGGGACTTGTCAGCCTGCAGCTCCAACTATTTGCTCAGTACCACTTCCTTGGTGATTGTAATTTTCTTGAGTTCTTCCCATCCTACCATTTCCTGATTTACAGCTATTTCTGGGATGTTACTTGTATCCTCCATAATGAAGACGGATGAAAAATACCTGTTCACTTCATCTGCCTTATTTTCCATTATTAATTTCCCAGACTCACTTTCTATCTGACCAATGCTCACTTTGTTAACTCTTTTCTTTTTAAAATATCACTAGAAACTTTTACTATCTGTTCTTATATTTATAGCTCGCTTTCTCTAGTACTCTAATTTTTCCCTCCTTATCAATCCTTTAGTCATTCTTTGCTGTTTTTTTATATTCTGTCAAATCTTCTGACCGGCCACCCATCTTTGCACAATTATATGCTTTTTCTTTATGTCTGATACTATCTTTAACTTTTTTTAGTTAACCAGATAGTGGGTCCTCCCCTTAGAATATTTCTTTCTCATTGGAATGTATCTATTCTGTGCATTCTGAATTACAGATAGAGAGAAACTGTTCCCACTCGTGAACGGATCGAGAACGAGAGGGTACAGATTTAAAGTATTTGGTAAGAGAAGCAAAAGTGACATGAGGAAAAACTTTTTCATGCAGTGAGTGGTTAAGGTCTGGAATGCGCTGCCTGAGAATGTGGTGGAAGCAGGTTCAATTGAAGCATTCAAAAGGGGATTAGACAGTTATATGAAAAGAAAGAATGTTCAAGGTTACGGGGAGAAGGCGGGGGAATGGCACTAAGTGAGTTCTGTTTTGGAGAGCCAGTGCAGACACGATAGGCTGAATGGCCTCCTTCTGTGCTGTAACGATTCTGTGATTCTGTGATATCCCCTGAAATGTCTGCCACTGCATCTCTATTGACCTATCCCTTAACATACGTTGCTAGTTCACTTTTGCTAGCTCTGCTTTCATGCCATCATAATTGCCCTTATTTAAGTTTAAAGTACTAGTCTTGCACCCATTCTTCTCTCCCTGAAACTGAATGTAAAATTCAGTCATATTATGATTGCTGCTACCTAGGGGCACCTTCACTATGAGGTCATCAATTAATCCTATCTCGTTGCACAATACCAGGTCTAGTATAGTCTGCTCTCTGGTTGGCTCCAGAACGTGCTGTTCTAAGAAACTATCCCAAAAACATTCTATGAACTCCTCATCTCGGCTACCTTTGCCCATCTGATTATTCCAGTCCATATGTAGATTAAAACCCCCCATGCTTATTGCCGTATCTTTTTGACAAGCTCCCATTATTTCTTTCTTTATACTCTATCCTACCATGTTGTACTGTTAAGGGGCCTGTACACTATTTCCACGAGTGACTTCTTGCCTTTATCCTTTCTCAGCTCTACCTCAACCACTTCTACATCCTGGTTTCCTGAACTTAGGTCATCCCTCTCTAATGTGCTAATACGATCATTAATTAACAGAGCCACCCTTCGAATTTTCCTAGCTTCCTGTCCCTCATAAATGTCATGTGCCCTTCAATATTCAGGTCCCAATCTATGTCATCCTGCAGCCATGTCTCTGTAATGGCTATCAGATCATACTTATTTATTCCTATTTACACTATCAGTTAATTTGTTTTGTTTCGAATGCTCGGTGCATTCAGATACAGAAAGGCAAATTTTACCAGGCCCCCGACATTGGCGGTTGTGGCGGGGGAGCTCAGAAAATGCATCCGGGAGAGGCATGCCACGGGCTTCAACGGCGGGAAGGCCCGGCCCCATATTACTGGCGGCGGCTAGGCCTCATGCTGGCCTCCTGCTGCTCGGCGACGGTACCGTCATTTCAGTTTGTTGATTCATTAAAATTAATGAATAATTACTTACCTCATCGCCCCGGCCGTCCTGCTCCCATATTACGGTCAGTGGCCAGCACTCCCGCGCTGTCTGATCCCTGACTACTGAAATATGGCGGAACACTGATGGAGAGGGGAGAGCAGGGAAGTTTTGAGGTCAGGGAAAGATGGCAAGTGGGGTTAAACATTTTCAATTGGTCGAGGGGATGATGGGCAGGGGTAAAGGTTAAAGTTTCTGAACTTTGTGGGGGCGGAAGGTCGGTACTGAAGGTAAGTATTTTGCGGGGGCAGTAATGACAGGTAAGGCTATTTGGAGGGTTGGGAGAGGGGCTGGAAAGATTTTTTAAAATTAGTTTTAATAAATTCACATTAACTGTCTCTTTGAAAATGTAACTTGTCATTTAGGGCTCTACGCCCTTTAAAAATGGCACTGATGCCTGCACAGTGGCACCGGACGCTGTTGCTGGGGACGGAGTGCCCACCCCCTCCACATCATCGAGGGAGAGGGCGGTCCGCCCTGGCCATTTAAATGAGCTGCCGGATCAATATCATGGCGGCTCCGCAACATGGAAGCTTGCCGCCGAGATTGGTGGGGAGCAAGTAAAATGCAGCACAAAGCCTTTAGTTTCATCCTTTTATTATTTTTGTAAAGTCCAGCCTTGACTGCTGGCTTACTCTTAGATTTGTACTCTCTGTCCCTTCCTGTCATGGTCTGTTTATCATTTCCCATATCAATACCTTTCTCTCTTGCCTTGTCTCTACTCTCTGATTTACCACATCTTCCCAAATTTGATCCCTGCCTCCAGTAGTTAGAGTAAAACCCTCTTCACTTCCATTAGTTATGTGGCTTGCTAGAACACCAGCCCCAGCATGGTTCAGGTGCAAACCGTCCCAACGATACCGCCCCCACTTTCCCATTTCTGGTGCCAGTGCCCCACAAACTGGAACCCACTTCTACTACATCAGTCTTTGAGCCATGCATCCATTTCTCTAGTCTTATTTTCCCTATGCCAATTTGCACGTGGCTCAGGTAATAATCCAGAGATTATTAGCTTTGCTTAGCTCCTCATACTGACTATGCAGAACCTCCTTCCTTGTACTGCCGTTGGTACCTACATGGTACCTACGTTGATACCTACATGGACCACGACGACTGGATCCGCCCCTTCCCACTGGAAGTTCCTCTCCAGCCCTGAGCAGATGTCCTGAACCCTGGCACCAGGCAGGCAACACAGCCTTCTGGATTCTCGCTCTTTGCTGCAGAAAATGATGTCCATACCCCTAAATGTCCCCTACCACTACATTCTTTTTTGCTTCCCCCACTTGAATGACTTCCTGTACCATGGTGCCATGGTCAGTTAGCTCATCCATCCTGCAGCCCCCACTCTCATCCAAACAAGCTGAAAGAACCTCAAACCTGTTGGACAATCGCAAAGGCTGAGGCTCTTGCACTCCTGCCCTTTGGGTCCCCTTACCTGCCTCAGCTGTAGCCACACTCTCCTGTCCCTGACCACTGACCAAATCAGAAGACCCTACCCTTTGGTGTGTGACCGCTTCCTTGAACAAAGTGTCGAGGTAACTTTGCCCCTACCTGATGCATCGCAGTGTCTGTAGCTTGGCCTCCAGCTTATTAACTCTTGCCGAAGCTCCTTGAGCCGCAGACTGTTGCAACCAGGTGAGATAGGGTTCTAGGGGTTCCCTCTCAGCCTTTGCCTGGTCTAACCGTAACAGGGTTTAATTTTAGAAACACCATGTTTTTAGCTCCGCTTCAGTGAATCCTTGTTCACTACTTTCCAATTGTAAGGCAAAGAAATCAATCAGACAGGTTTTCTTAGATTTAAACAGGAAAGGTGGAAGTTTATTAATCTTCGGGTAATTAATTCGGGTAATGGCTATGAATATGTGACGTGACCACGTTAACATGCATACGTGATAAACACACACGCAGATAGAGAGAGAAAAAGTAGCAGAAATAAAGGGGAAAAGTTTGAGGCAATATCTGGTAGTTATTAACGGTCCTTTAAGTTCAACGTGGAGTCTTTGATTGCCAGTAAGTCTTGCTGTTCGTTGGGGCCCAGTTCACGCTTCAGCTTGTTTCGATGTAGTAGTTTTTTCTCTCTTGAGGTTTACGTGTCTTCAGTGGGTCTGGAGACTTGTGAGAACCAGCCAGGAGAGAGGCTGTCTTGTTCCAGGTTCAGTTACAATCTGCAGTCTGACTTCAAACAGTCCTGGATCTAGTTTAAAAAGCCTGGACCAGACAGTTAGTCATGTGGCCAGCTGGCTTAACCACTTCTGCGTTCGTGGATTCCAAAGCTCTCAGTGTGGGGGGGGGGGGGCGGGGGTGTGGCGGTATAGTGCTGTCTGCCACCTCAATAAGATGTGGATCACCATTGCCCAGCCCAATCTCTCTTAATTGAATCAGTGAGCAATTCCTTTGTCTCTCCAAGCACTGTCTTTTAGTATGCAAATGTCCTCCAGCCAAGTATCTGGTAATCTCTTGTAAAACAAGTCATTTCTTCACTCCAGCAACAATGTTCATATGATGAAATTAATATACCTCATTCTTGGCAGGTGGGAGTCCTCATGACACAGACACTTACTGCAGACGTGGTTGCCGTGGATCACACAGGCATCCGCCAGCTCGCACATACTGTAGCTGCACACATCACGTGCCCTGCCATCGTTATTGTGTTATTTAATTAATAGGAAATACTCACTAGCCAATTATTAAGCTTTACTACTATTAGTAAATAGAATCAAATTACTACAATTACCCAAGCTTTTGAAAGATAGATGCAGATACAGCACTGAAACAGGCCCTTCGGCCCACCAAGTCTGTGCTGACCATCAACCACCCATTTATACTAATCCTACATTAATCCCATATCCCCTACCACATCCCCACCTTCCCTCAATTCTCCTACCGCCTACCTACACTAGGTGCAAATTACAATGGCCAATTTACCTATCAACATGCAAGTCTTTGGCTGTGGGAGGAAACCGGAGCACCCAGCGGAAACCCACGCGGTCACAGGGAGAACTTGCAAACTCTGCACAGGCAGTACTCAGAACTGAACCCTGGAGCTGCGAGGCTGCAGTGCTAACCACTGCGCCACTGTGCCGCCCAAAAACTAGTGCCCGAACAGATAAATGAGAAAAACTCTCACCTATCTATCAACTACTTGTTTTCCTGTGATGTCAGACTGATTTTTTTTTATCAGAATACAGCTGTTTCGCTCTTGTGGACTGGCCTGGACTGGCTAAGATAGCTCTTTTAAACTCTGCCGCTCTCTGGGTCCTCCTTCCTCCTCCTCTTTTAAACTCTGCCGCTCTCTGGGTCCTCCTTCCTCCCACTCTTTTAAACTCTGCAACTTTCCGGGTCCTCCTTCCTCCCGCTCTCTTAAACTCTGCAACTCTCCGGGTCCTACTCTCTCCCGCTCTTTTAAACTCTGCCGCTCTGAAATCATTATGTTAGGTATGAAAGTGGGGCTTGGGAGATATTTTAGATTTTTTGTAATTTCAGTGCTGCTTATTTTATACACAGATAACTCTAAGCCATAGCTAGAAGTGCTCCTGCAAATTCTGCTTCTTATTAACACAGTGAAAAAAATCAGAATGTAATAAAATAAATTGACAAGGAACAAAAAGGATTATAATGATAGGTTAAAAACTCATAGTGTTGTATCACATCACATGGATCTTCACATTTTTCCTGGGCGATTGTGGGTAATGACTTCTAAATTTCTTTGGTGGGCGGTTATGGAGCAATGTGAAGAGTGTGGAATGAAGGTTAATTTTTCATGGTGAAGCACATACATTCAAAAATATAATCTTATAAATTTTGAAATCACTATTTATAATAGTACAAAATTATCACAATTTATGATATTTAGTAAAATGAATGCAAACATAATCAAGCAAAATGTTAAAGTATGTGGAGTAAAGACAGTATTAAGCCTTGAAGTGTTATATACAATATTCACTGCGCTAATTCTATGAAGTTTCTACTCAACAGTAAAGCGAAAATATTTTTCCACTTTTCAATGTATTGGCAAAACGTATCCAAGGTATGCTGATACCAAGATTACTGCCAATATTGGGAAAGAATTCTGTCATTGTGTTATATAACAGCTGTTTTAAGGATATGGGGCTTTAACTGAAGTGAGTTACATTTTGTGTCTGACTTGTATTTGATGGGTAACTTATTACAATTCTTTATTAACATTTTTACAGGAACGCTTTTATTTCGTGCACATTTTATTTACAGAAATATCAGCCATCAAAAAAGCAGCAGTACAAAAAGGAATGTAGGTTAATATTGTCCAGGAATATTCAAGTTTAAATCAATCAACTTGTATCAAAATATGCTGGTATTTATGTCTCTTATATTTAAAGCCAACATCAGAGTCTAATTAGCTGATCTCAAAGATAGGGACATTTTCCAAAAACAATTTCAGTCTGTCCTAAAACCTATTATATCATTATTTGGATAATCTTCTTCCATCCAACTTTGCCGGATATTAAATGGGAAATTTGCATAATAGAACAATCAAATTCTGTAGCCAAGCTTCCAATCGGTTTGAACAGAATGAATGCCTTTTTAAAATTTTTTAAATGTAGATATGTTTTTTTTACTTTTCAATGTGTTCGTAAAATATTTAAACATATCTTGAGCTGGATTTTAAGAAAGTGTCATCGTCCTGATCCGTGGTAGCGGGGGGAGGGATGGGGGCTTAAGATGGCTCCAGATGAGGCCCGCCATGGACCTCGATGCCATGAGGACCTGGCCTGATCCTCCTGGCGGTGTCGAGGCTCCGAGGTGGCCCCCTGCTGCTGGATGATGAGACCACTATTTAAATATTCAAACTAATAAAATTAATAAATTTAAATATACTTACCTGAAATCTTGAGGGCCCACTGTGATCTTTGGCGCAGCAGCTGGCACTCCTGTGCCTTCAGATCCCCATCTGGGGAAACAAGATGCCACACTGGTTGGGAGGAGGGAGGAGGTATGTTTATCAGTGCTTGGCGGGGGGCGGTGGGGGGGAGAGGGGTGGGTGGGGGGCTGGGGTCAAATTCACATAATGGACTGAATTTTACCAGCCCTCAAAGCCACAGGTTATGGCGCGGGGGCTGGTAAAATGCTGCGGGGAGAGGCCTGCCTTGACCCACAGTGTCGAGAAGGGCCTGTCGCATATTACAGATGGTGGTGGGACCTTGGTGCGGCCCCCCTGCTGCACGGTGGTGGCACCACAATTAGCATATGGTAATGATTACTTACCTTTACTGATTATGCAGCCCGTCGCCTCTCCACCGACATTACCGGATTTTTAATTGAATGGGCGGCCGTCATATGCCATCCCGTTCACGATCTGAAAAGCCGGCGGGTCCTCACTCTGCATTACAGAAGGGAGGAGGGAGGGGGGATACACAGGGGTCTAACTCTGCATTCTTAAAGGGAGGGAGTCTGGGATTACTGGAGGGAAAGCTGGCATGAAGGGAGGTACCGTATACCATTCCTCCATTAACAGTGTATGCTCTGTGTTTGTGAGGGGGCAATGGCACACTAGGCACTCTGTGTGTGGGGAGGGTGCCAGAAAGGGTAGGAACATTAATGTTTTATGGATGGTGGGGGCTATCGATTCAGCTGGTACGATCTTGATGTGGTCATGCTGTGCCACTCTGAGTGTTGGCCAAGATGGGCAATGCCATGGCACACCACATAGTTGATCCAGAAAAGCAGCTGATGTACCCATCAACACAAATCCATGCCCTGTTAGGAACCTTCAAATACATGCAGGGTTCAACTTTATTTATCACATGGAAATAGGTATGGCTCATCCTACATTGTGTGACCCTCTGCACGTGAGGATCCGTATGTGCCAGAGGCAATACCAACAGGCAAGTGCAATCCACGTAGAGGCCCCCAGTCATGAGCAGCAGCCCCCAAGGGGGGCCCGCCATTACGTTTGCTGTGCATCTACAGGCCCCACATGACATGCCATCGGATGTCAGAGCACCAGTGTCAGAGGAGATTGCGCATATAGAGAGGGTGGTGACACGTCTCTGTGCCCTGCTTAAAGTTGACCTGCAGCCCATGGGCTCCGGTGGACATCCCATGCCTTTTGTTCCTCATAGTTGCAGCGGTTCTCAAGCCTGATGCCTTTGCAGCCTTTTAGGGGCCCACCAGAGACCTTTGTGGGGTCACACAGTCATCACTGTACTGCTGCATCAGGAAGGTCACCAATGCCCTGCACCGGAGGGCCAGTGAGTATGTCCGCTTCAGGACAGACTCTCACAGCCAGGCCCAGAGGGCCAGTGGTTCTGGCACCATTGCCGGAGAACCATAGGTTGTAATGTTTGTAGACGGCACTCATGTGGCCATCAGGCCTACTGCCAGGCTACTACCTGCAGGCTTCATCATTAAAGGAGCCCTCTCAATCTGGGTGAAGCTGGTCTGTGATCACCGCAGATGCTTGCTGCAAATGTGTGACCACTTCTGAGGCAGCTGCCATGACACCTGGGTCTTGCGCCAGTCCCGGCTGCCACTGTTGTTAACTGACCTGGCTCAAATGAAGGGGTGGCTCCTTGGAGATAAGGGCTATCCTTTGCAGACATGGCTCCTGACACCAGTGAGTGACTCCACCACTGCTGCAGAGGAGAGATACAACGCCAGCCACTGAGCTACATGAGCCACCATTGAGCAGGAGATTGGCATGCTGAAAGAGCACCTCCAATGCCTGTATGGATAGGGTGATGCCCTGTACTACGGGCCAAAAAAGGCCAATTCCTTTCTTTGCTGCTCTGCACAACTACGCACCCAGTAGGGACCAGGCCTGGCATGATGATGAGAGACATCAACAGGTTTCCTCCTCAGACTATGAGGACGCTGAGGACCTACAATATGAAAGATGCATGGGAGGGCAGATGGCACACAGGCTCTGCATGCAGGGCTATCAATGAGCTAGGGGTGTACGGCAGTGGCTTATCAGGCAAAGGCTGTCTGCTCCATAGGAACCGACATGTGCTCTGCAAGCCACACATCACCCTTGCTCACCTGCTGCACACTAGTCCGCATCTGCAGCATTCCTGTGTAAACCATTAGAGGCAGCAGCTGACTGAGCCAATGTCCATGTCACTGCATCTGTGGAGATGTTCATGTGTAATGGTGGCATGGCAATTATGTTATTGCATACGTTGGCTCTTCTGCCGGGCCAACAGCACAAAGGGATATGACATTGGCGCTACATGCTGGCACACATCATTCGCACAGCGAAAAGGACACACATGTTGTTGAGGAACATTTAGTGAAAGATGTATTTACATTGCTGTGACACCCGTGCATTCCCATTAGTGCCCGTGTGTTCTCTGTAAACCTTTGTAATACCTTTTATGGTGTATTTAAGTCTCATGTCCTGGAATGTGCAAATTTAAGATTATTCACCCAGGTGCGGCACGCCTGCAAGAAGGAATGTTACACTTGAGTGGAAGAAGAGGATCGCAACTTCACAGGACACTGGGACACAGCAGGGTAAGTATGTGGCAGCAAAGTGGAAAGTGCTGGGGTAACTCAGCAGGTCAGGCAGCATCTGTGAACTTGGACAAGTTAACTGTGCTTCTCTCTCCACAGATGCTGCCTAACCTGATGGATTTCTGCAGCACTTTC
Source organism: Heterodontus francisci (assembly GCF_036365525.1). Lineage (NCBI taxonomy): Eukaryota > Metazoa > Chordata > Chondrichthyes > Heterodontiformes > Heterodontidae > Heterodontus > Heterodontus francisci. The sequence continues at coordinate 45,671,806 of NC_090389.1, read as the reverse complement.
TGCTTTGCTGCAAGTTTGACAGCAGCCCCACTCTTCAGTAGTCAGGTAAGTACTTCTTTGACAGCTGTCAGGAAGCAGGTGCTGGGGCGCTTAATATAGGGCCTCAGCACCTGCTGCACAGCTGTCAAAGGGCTCCTCACTGCGCTGAATGTCTCGCCTCTCCCCACGTAATATCGAAGTGGAGGCTTGGTGCAGTGATGCTGATGAGCCCCCGCGTGAAATATCAAGGAGGCGCTGCGGCTGCCGCTAAATGCGGGCACCACGCTGAGTTGAAAGGGCGCCGCCACAGACGGTGGCACCCCAATAAAATTCAGCCCAATGGGTGTAGGGGACGATGGGAAGGGTTGAACCTTAAACTTTGTGCAGTTTGTGGGGGAGCGGGGAAGGTCATATGTAAAAGGTAAGTGTTTTGGGGGGAAAGGGCAAATAGTTATGGTAATTATTATGGGGGGGTGGTGTTGGAAAGGAGCATAAGAAATATATTTATTTAATTTTGGGGGATATTTCTTTAAAAATTTAAATATGCCAGCAAGGCTTTAAAAATGGCGCCTGTGCCTGCGCACAAACAGCTGATGCCATTACCGTGGACGGACGCCGCCCCCCCCCCCTCCACCCACTCAGGGGTAGCGGGCCACCCTGGCTATTTAAATGAGCTGCCGTACTTAAGATTGCGTCGGCTCTTTGGCGTGTGGCCCGCATGGGCGAACTGCCATTTTTTTGAGCTTGCCGCCAAAAGCGGGCTCTTAAAATCCAGCCCATTGTCTCCACGATTTTGCCCATATTGAGAAAGAATACTGTCCATCTTTTATCCCATAATAAATTCAGCAGAACAGACAATGACAGGCATAGCAGGCATCACAAGTTCAATACTGGGATATTATTTTGAACATGCTGGGCATTTTCTGCACTAATCTGAGGAAAGACTGTGATTGATTAAGGTGACTATTATGTTCTGCAATCTCCATTTATTATTATTCCACAGACATGAGGAAAATGGAGCCTATATCATCGCAGAACAAGCTATTTATCATTTAAAGTAAGCGTAAGTTTCTTAAGTAATAACTTTGATGTGGCCTGCTATAATATCATAAAACTGGTGTCATACTGAGATTCCCAGCTGGTCAAGGTAACCTTCGTAACAGTCAGGATCCAAATAAATATAGACATGCTTTATGGTCGAGTCCAAATACCTTAGCTAAATTGCCCAAGATAGATCAGGCAAAAGGGAGGGTGTATTTTAAGCATTGCTCACAGATTATTGAACATCTCTCCTATGAAGGTCACCAAGCATAGGCACCAATAGTTAGGTCTGGTTGCGAGGCTTTAACCTTGAAATAAAATTGAACATACTACAACATATGAAATGACAGAAACCACATAAAAAATAACAGCAAATGGTCTACGGTATTAGCATTTTATGCTAGCTAATATGACAAGGGGTGAGCTTTACTTTCATGTAACCATTAGAGGCTATTTCGTGAAACAAGATGTTCCTTAAAAGCCAACAAAACAATATCCAGGAATTTCCTGGAACGTTTCAGCATAGCATAAGGGAAGAGTTTCACCATTCTTTTTACTTCAATGGAAAGGAATATCAGACTGGGTTCCTAGCAGGCAGCCAATCCACACCAATTTGTTTTGTGCCCCAGTCAAAGTTTGGAGTTCTGCCCAGTAAATCAGTAGTGTAACTGACGATAATCAGAAGTGTTACCTCTTGGATACCAGTGCTGCACTTTGCATTACTCAACACAAATGAACAAGATTTGAAAATGTATGTTTTGATTGATACTTTATTTAAGGCAGATCTTTCATAAAGAAACAGTTAACTTGTGTGTTCTCTGTAATGATGGTTATTCTCAATCTTGTGGGTACAAGTTGATAAAAGGAAAGCTCACATTATAAAAAATACATTCAATGCATAAGAGCTAAAAAAAACTGACAGTTTTTACTTATTAATCAAACATGTATGTTAGAGGTCGAGACTAAAAAGTTTAGAGATCTTTTTCACCCTGCTGACGGAAGTAATTCTCAATTAGCTTTGTTTAATTAAAGAGTATTTGAGAGAATTTTAAAGAGCCTCTGACATGTCCAGGCACATGTGTAAGGGTCTGTAAATGTAGCCTTGTGGTAGGTATAGGTGTGGACACAATGCCTCAGATATTTTTGCACCATCATTTGTTGTCCTCTCATAAATTCACCTTCCTCATCTAGATCCCCACATCTAAACAAAATTCCATGGCACCATCAAGAAGGAGTTAGATATAGCTCTTGGGTTAAAAGGGATCAAAGGATATGGGGCAAAAGCGGGAACAGGTTATTGAGTTGGATGATCAGCCATGATCATAATGAATGGCGGAGCAGGCTCGAAGGGCCAAATGGCCTACTCCTGCTCCTATTTTCTATGTTTCTATGTTTACTATTTAGATGCAGCAGCAACTGAGACTAATGGAGGAAAACAATCGCGGAGAAAAGCAAAAATGCAAACATGGCTGCCTACCCAGCAAAACTAACTTGTGCATGGAGCAAAATGTACAAGAAAATCAATTATATTTAACAGCAATTCAAACAATTGAGTTACATAGAACCTACTGCAGAAATGATCATTCGACCCACCTGCCAGTGTTTATGTTCCACAAGGGCCTCCTTCCTTCCTTTGTCATCGAACCTTATGAGCACATCCTTTTAATCTCTCAGAAATCTGATACGAACAGGCCAGATGACACTATTCTGATACATCCAATTAATATCAATGTACTTCAGGCAAAGCTTCCACTAAAGCTGTGAAATTTTAAATTTAGTCACTGAAATTTACTGCACAGAAGGATGCCATTCAGATTGTCACGTCTCTGCCAGCTCTTTGTGAGAGCAAGCCCCTATCTCTTCCCATTGTTCTGTATGCTCCTCTGCTTCAAATATGTATCCACTTTTCCCTTAAAAAATATTGATTACCCCCAGTGGCAAAGTATTCTGTGTTGTCACAACTCTTTGGGTAAATAAATATTTCCTAATCTCTCCTCATTCTCAGTCATCACTTTAAGTTGATGATCCTTCATCACTGACTCCTCAACTAGAAAACTAGTTTTAATTTACAAAACCCTTCAAAACTTAAAAAAAAACTCTCTTCAGTGTCAGTTTGCTTTAGTGTAAAATAGTCCCAGTACCTCAGATCTCTTCTCATAACTATAGTTCCCATCCCACCCTGGTTTATCTTTGCTGTATGTTCTTTCTGGCTTTAGCATCCCTTCTTTAATTAGATGCTGAAAACTGCGATTGTGTCCTAATCATTGCCTTGTACAAACATATCATTAGCTCTTTCCTCTTGTACTTCTATGCCCTTATTTATAAAATCCAAAATGATTTTGGTCTTTTTAATGGCTTAATCTACCTACACTCATGCTTTTGAGGATTAGTATTTGAATCCCATTAGTCTCTGTGTTCACCTACACCCTGCATTGACTGTACACTTCCATTTCTTGTTTTAAAGTCATAGTTATACAGCACAGAAACAGGTCCTTTGGCCCAATGCATCTGCACCGACCATCAAGCACCCATCCAATCTAATCCCATTTTCTAGCACTTGGCCCGTAGCCTTTTATGCTTTGGCATTTCAAGTGCTCATCTAAATACTTCTTAAATGTTGTGAGGGTTCTGCCTCTACCACCCCTTCAGGCAGTGTATTCCAGATTCCAACCACCCTCTGGGTGAAAAAGTTTTTCCTCAACTCCCCTTTAAACCTGCTGCGCCTTATCTTAAGTCTATGCCCCCTGGTTATTGACCCCTCCGCTAAGGGAAAACGTTTCTTTCTATCTATCCTATCAATGCCCCTCATAATTTTGTATACCTCAATCAGGTCCCCCCTCAGCCTTCTCTGCTCCAAGGAAAACAACCCCAGCCTATCCAGTCTCTCCTCATAGCTGAAATGCTCCAGCCCAGGCAACATCCTGGTGAATCTCCTCTGCACCCTCTCCAGTGCAATCATATCCTTCCTATAGCGTGGTGATCAGAACTGTACACAGTACTCCAGCTGTGGTCTAACCAGCGTTTTATATAGCTCTAACATAACCTCCCTGCTCTTATAGTCTATGCCTCACCTAATAAAGGCAGGTATCCCGTATGCCTTCCTAACCACCTTATCTACCTGTGCTACTGCCTTCAGTGATCTATGGACAAGTACCCCAAGGCCACTCTGACCCTCTGTACTCCCTAGGATCCTACCATCCATTGTATATTCGCTTGCCTTGTTAGTCCTCTCAAGGTGCATCACCTCACACTTCTCAGGATTAAGTTCCATCTGCCACTGCTCCGCCCATTTTAGCAGCCCAATCATATCATCCTGTATTCTAAGGCTTCCCTCCTCACTATTTACGACACCACCAGTTTTCGTTTTGTCTGCGAACGTACTGATCATACCTCCTATATTCCCATCTAAATCATTAATGTACACTACAAACAGCAAGGGTCCCAGCACCGATCCCTGTGATACCCCACTGGTCACAGGCCTCCATTCGCAAAAAAAACCCTTGACCATCACACTCTGCCTCCTGCCACTAAGCCAATTTTGGATCCAATTTGCTAAATTGCCCTGGATCCCAAGGGCTCATACCTTCTTAACCAATCTCCCATGTGGGACCTTATCAAAAGCCTTACTGAAGTCTATATAGACTACATCAACTGCTTTATCCTCATCTACACATCTAGTCACCTCCTCAAAAAATTCAATCAAATTTGTTAGACATGATTTCCCCCTGACAAAGCCATGCTAACTATCCCTGATTAATTCCTGCCTCTGCAAGTGGAGATTAATCCTGTCTCTCAGAAATTTTTCCAATAATTTCCCTACCACTGATATGAGACTCATAGGCCTATAATTACCTGGTTATCCCTGCTACCCTTCTTGAATAATCGTACCACATTCTCTGTCCTCCAGTCCTCTGGTACTTCTCCTGTTGCCAGAGAGGATTTGAAAATTTGTGACAGAGCCCCTGTTATCTCCTCCCTTGCCTCACATCGCAGCCTGGGATACATCTCATCTGGGTCTGGGGATTTATACATCTTTGAGCTTTTCTGCATCAACCAACTCTGCTTCTCACTGTTACCAGTTATGCTATTTGACTGAAAATAAATATATCAAATCAAAATATTATATAAAACTAGGGGCAGAATGCGTGACTTTACAATGGCTACTGAACAAGTCTATGGGCACTGCTCCAATAGCTTCTATCCTGTAACCTTGCTAAACCTGAAGGCTATAGTTAACCTTGACTTTCCCTGTGCAACCTCACATGGAATCGACTATTACGTATAATGGACAAATTGTAAGTATTCCCCCTAAATAAATCATAAATATAAAATTAATGTTACTTTAATATTATGGTTAGTATTAATGAATAACTGTCTGTAGCAAAAGTGATGAGGATTCCCTTTACAGGGATTATGGATTTTAGGCCTGGCAAAGACCAGTCCTGCAATTGGCCGGAGTCATGCATAGAACTGTGTTCTATTCAGCCATTTATCTATGTCGCTGGTGAGTCAGAAGTTAACAGAAATTAAAGATTGAGATTTGAAGAATTACTTTAACAAGCAATTTTTGTCAGCAGAAGTTTTTGATGCAGGTATTGCACATAGAGTTCCTCGTGTTTCAAAGTATCTTCAGTTTTACATTGATGAGTGTCTGAGAGCTTCTGACCTCACAGTTTACTCTGTGTCAATATGCCATCAGTCTGCTTTGATGCTGTTGACACTTGGGCTTATGACTTGGTCTCTTGAAATGGATTCTCATTCAGAGAGCAGCTGCCAATACTCATCTAGCTGACATCATTTAGTGTTAGGTGTGCACTGGGAGCAAAACATTTTTATGGGATGTTTTCTCTCATGACAGTTTTCTGCACAATAATATTTCTAAACTGACAGGTTTTCCTCCACAAATATGGTCAGATTAGAAATCGATGGTGTATTACTGATCACTAATACTGTCTATTCTATTAAAATAACTTGGTGGAATTTTTCATTGTTGATAGCAATAGGAGCAAATTCCATTCCTGATATATGCAACTTGGAATAGAAATATAAGATGCATATTTCACCACATAATTTTTACTTTAGCTATATAGTGTGATTATTTTAATGACTATATTGCCTTTCACTGTATTTGTTGTTACGACCGAGGTGGGAGGAGTGCACTGTTTTTTCTGGTTCTACTTCTCCACAGGTCGTACTGATGCAATCAATCATATACTCTGCTCTTTATCCAGAATAAAATACACCAATCAAGTTTCTTTAATAAACAAAAAAATTGTCCGTTTATTATAAAACAAGATTCAACCAAAAACAAAGCAAAGCATTAACACACAGATTGAAATATGAAAGTTCCCCTTTTTAAATTCCCCACACACAAATTCACACACATGCTGACAAAAATACAGAATCTCTCTGCAGAGGTCTGTTACAAAAAAAAGATTAAAAAAAAGAATACTTTGGCCAAATACTTGCTAATTCTTGAAGAAAAAAAGAGAATATGGAAAGATGTCAGTTGTCCCTTTTTGGTCTGACATCCCAAATATGCAGGCCCTTCCGAAGCATTTAAATTTTTAATGTGACAGGCTTTAAAAAATTAAAATTAAGATTTTATTCAAAGTTCCAATCACCTCTCCCGCCTCCCAATGACTAATCAGTTTATTAATTGCCCTCTTCCCCCCAAAAACATTTTCTTCTGATCCTGACCTTTCCCCTGAACTTTATTAACTTTGACCTTCAATCCCTTTCCACTATCCTCTCATCCAATAGCAAGAGTTTTCCCCGCTCCCTCGCCCTAAAAACTTCACTCCTCCCTCCTCCCCACCAGTGTTCCGCCTCTGATCTCTGAACGGAGATCCAAAGGCATGGGTATTCCAACAACTGGCTGGAATATCGATGTGGGACGGCCCTCGAGACGAGGTAAGTAATTATGCATTAATTAACATTTATTTAAATATTTAAATTAAGTATTTGTGGCCGTGCGACGGGGGCCCGCCACGAGGTCTCGCTGCCGCCGGTAATATAGGACGGAGGCCTGTGGCGGGCCTATCCTGTAGGTATTTTCTGGGCTCCTCTGCCACAACCCCCAACGTCGGGGGCTGGTTAAATTCAGCCCGATGTGTAAGAAAGCAGTCAGGGAGTTGATATAATAAAATAGGTATGCTTCAAAATTCGGTTGCATACTGCTTGTATTTTTGATGCTGTGCGTGCCAATTCAGGTCCAAAATGGTGTCCATGCCACACATGTGACATAGGTCCTACCAGAATCCATTTTGGGTAGGTTGTTAGCACAGTCTCCAGGAGTATGCACTAGAAGTATGCAGTGTAGGCAGATTGTGACATCAATCAGCATCTAACATTGATTTGATGCCAGTGGTACAATTTTTATTTCTTTTATTTTAGAGATACAGCACTGAAACAGGCCCTTCGGCCCACCA